>NW_021319335.1:456300-488102 GCF_001605985.2 Dendrobium catenatum
ATATTTATTACAACCAATCATTGAATCGATCCACATACCCTTCTGTTTGTTTCATGAAAGAATTAGTGGAAAATTTATAGACTCATTGGAACCACCGTGCCAAAGAGCATAGGCTTGTGTTTCCAAAAATTGTAAGTGTAGACTGTCAGATACTATAGGTCATTAGTATTGAACATTAAACTCTTCAATTTTTAAAAAATTTACAGAACTAATCCTTGCTTCACGTATATTTCAGATAAAGCCCTAATTCTGACACGAAAGGAACTTTTATAGTGATATCAGAAAATGGAAGCTATCTACCATTTAAAGGATACAAAAACAGAACTCATTTTGATTGTGGAATGTATGTCTGTACAAATATGAAAAGAATAATTCTTGAACGGCAACACTGATTGTGACTGATAGATCAAATTTGGCAACAAGACATTGCCAAAGTATAGGCGGCATAATTTGCCATATGAATTATTTTGTAAAAACGTTGTCAAATAATAACAGTTTTTCATTTCTGTGTAATTGTTATAAATGCTTCTGCTGTATAAATGTTTTTCATTCTGATTCTGTGTAATAAATGCTTCTGCTGTATAAATGTTTTTCATTCTGATTCTGTGTATTAAATGCTTATTTAACATAGTACGCCACAACGAACGCATAAAATAAGCATAATGAACTTTCGCAAACATATGCATTACGAACGCATAGAGTACGCATTAATGCACGCATGATACACGCAACAATAAGCAGTAAATTTTGATTTTTCAAAAATTCTATATATATTTATGAGCCCTTTAGACAGGTATGCGTTGGGAGGATAATTAGGGTAGGTTAATTTTTATAATGAGCCTTATTATTTACTTATTGCTCAAATTTCATAATTCTTCTATTATAATGCGTCCACATTGAATATTATCTTTCAATCTCTGTTGATAAATGTTATTTATATCTGGTTGGAATTAAAAAATTACAATTAAACAGTAGAACGCACAACGAACACATAAAATAGCATATAATGAACTCGCAAAAAACGCATTACGAATGCATATCGCAACGGCATTAACGCACGCATGATTACAGCCACACATTAAGCAGTAAAATTTTATTCATAAAAATTCTTATTAAATATTTTAATTAAATATTATATCTTTGTTTGTAAGTTACTTACATTAAAATGATGAAGAAATAAGGAATTATTGAAATTGAATGTTTATAGCTCTTATTATGATTTGTATGTTTTCATTTCTAATCTTGACATGATACTTGACAAAGTACAAAGGGTTTATGCTCTTGTTGGATTTATTTAGGGAGAGAATAAGGTGAAATGATGTTGTTTGGAAGGTTTTGTTTGGCCAATTTGTTCAAAATTAATGTTTGAATTCTTATTTGTTTTAAAGAAAAAAAAATAATTTTATAAATATTAATAAATGGTTACATAGTACGACAACGAACGCATAATACGCATAACATACGCTAAAACAAGCACAACAAACGCTAAATTACGATTATTCTAGTACGCATAAACACGCACATATTCTATTAAAATGTTTTTGATTACTTACATTTAGTATGGAAGGATGGACTGAGGGGCCGTTGACATGAATAATAATTTCGTAGCTTGTGAACTGACGGGTGGCCAGATAGATATGGTTGGGAGATAAATGGGGTAGGTTGATTTTTGAGTTCTTATTTCAATTTATTACTTACTATTGCTCAACATTAAAATTTTTCACTATTATAATGCGGGAACGTTTGCCTTTATGGCAAATTTTCAAAGCAAGCTCTCTTTGTAAAAATTCTTAACCTCTGTTGTCCAATATAAATAATCTTTTGACAACCAGAGCCTTCCATTATTACTGCGATTACTTTATCCCCCCCATGAATGATTGCCAATAACTTGATAAAAACTTAATAAACCTCTCTTAAAATCTGAACCAGGTTTAATTGGTTAACATGTATTGGCATCAAATTGCAACATGGCGAGGAGGATTAAGTATCGCAGTGATGGAGGGAAAGGACTGTTGGTTGTTCAAGGTGATTTATACTTGGAACAAGACTCAACTCATAATTCCTTGTGCGAAAGTTGAGTTGTTGTCTTGTTGAAGAATGTTACATTAGGGTCTCTTTATAAAATTTATTTGTTATAATGTTCTTAATTTTTCTATATTTTTATATGTACATGTATAGTCATTAAAATGTTCTTTTTTTTTGTATTAAAGATGTACATAGATGTTCTTTTTTCTCTTTGACTTATATCTTTCATTAAAAATACGCAATGTTGACACAGAGGACCACGCACAAAAAAACGATATGGGAACACAAATAGTTTATCAATAATATTAACGCATAATAAGATACGCATTAATGATACGCACCATTAAAATATTAACAACTCCCATTTACTTCAACAATACCTAGAAATCTATGTTTTATTAACTAACTAATTACAAATCATTACATTTTAAATTACATCTTCTCCAAAACACGAATGTGCACGTTAGGTGTACGCACAAAATAACGCAATAAATACGCATTAGAGTACGCAGTGTTCTGCCTTATCGACGGGGCTCGACATATAATTAATACTGGAACACACCAGCACGCATATTAAACCCTAACTTTATTTGCTTGGAGTTTCTTCTACTGCGAGACTCGATAAGGGTTGTGTCTTCTCCGTCACAGGGACCAGACAAGCAGTACGCTTATGTCCGAAGCACTCGTAGTGCTGTTCATCCTGTCCGACTGCATCAGTCATATAAAGATTAAGATAAAAGAACTCTGTACATTTCTCTAAAATATTCGTGACAAATAGGAGTATTATACTGCAGTCATAGAGATAAGAAAGATCCTAGATGGAAATATAACACTCAGGTGAGGTGTAGAGGAAGTGATTAAACATTATCATTCTGAAATGCATATCTAACTGGTGAATAGATAGTGTGAAAGGTGGATTGTGACTAGGATGAAGAACACCTTTCAGGCTTCACAAGAATGTTGCTCCATGACTCCTGAAAGTCCTGTGCTGTTAAGGGAAAGAAAAATCATACATGAAATAAGTCTACCACATCAAAACTCTTGCACAGACAGACAATGTTGAGGATAGGAGTTGATGGGAATATTCTAGGGGAGTGAGCGCAGCGTCAGGGATTCATCTTCTTCATATGAAGCCCATTTATCTAGGGGTGCTAGAGGCCTATGGATCATTTATATGGTGACACATCAGAGGAAGCCTTCTACTACACAGAGGATGGCCCCAGAAAAGGCAAAGAGGCGCTGGAGGAAAGAGTGGTAAGGGATATTAGGGCAGATCTTCTACGAAAAATGCATTCCATTTAATGTTGCAAACATCACCTGCTTTATCAACATGATCGCGTTCAGTTGTTGAGCATTGGCTGGAGGGTTCAAAACTCCAACCATTGTATTGATTAAAGAACATGGATTTGAAGGAGTTGAGAAAGCACTGATAAAAGCATTGAAGAATAAAGAAACTTGGGCCAAACAGGAACGAGTAAACAATTATGTCAGCATGGGTGGTCTTGATATCAAAAACATAGAAGTCTTGATCACACAATCCTCCATTAATAACCTTATATTGTACTGTGTTTTTAAGTTAATGAAAAGCATCTGACCAGTCAAAAGATGTCTGGAGCTGCATATTAGATATAGATAGCAATTGTTGATGAGGTGGAGAACAATTTGGTTGTACAACATTTGTGAACGGTAATGAAAGTTTCTTATAAGGCTGCAGGTGATAAAACTTATGGAGAAGAGGAAAAACATTTGTATTGGACTCCATGTGCTGCCACATTTGCATAGATTCTGATTCTGAGGAAGCTTGAGGAATCTACCTCAACAATAAAATTGCACTCACTAAAGCCAAAAAAAAAAACCATTTATTTACAAACCACTCTTGGATTTTCTAGCTTCTATGAGAAAATTTCGAAAAAAAATTCTAAGGCTCAGCCACTAGACAAAATAGATCTTTGCCACCGCATTACTTGACCTTAGAGAGCATTGCTGATGCCAGACAACCTTTAGAAGGGCTATGTTCACATCTACACAGTTAGTTTGAGTTGTGCTTGGGCGAAAAGGCTTGAGGGAAAGAGATTAGAAAGATTTTTAAATGACAGATTTTGGCAAAGTTGTTCTTATATTGCCATAAACCACTAGACCTTTGTTCATTTTTAAGGATGTTGGATGTGAGAAAGAAGCCTGCAATGGGTTTCATCTCAATGCATGGAATGAAGCCAAAAGAATGATTGCCTCCAACTTTAGGAGGCAGTGAGGAAGCTTTAGGAATTTGGAATTATTATGATGATAGGTGGAAACTACAGCATTCACCGACACTTGCTGCCGCTGGCTACTTACCTAAACCTCAGTATCAATAGCAGAGAACAGTCTACAAAAACCCCTGAAATAAAGTTGGGATTATATCATGCATGGAATTCGTCTTAATAAGTGATGCAACTTGAAAGATCAATGCTTACTTGCAATTGTTACCTTTTTAGGGAACAAAGAAAGATTTTTTTGATTACAACAAGCAAATATATAATTGCCAAACGATCTCCAGTTGAGTGAGTGGATTTCAATTTGATGATGTGGGACTCCAGGAATACAACGTTTTGCTGTGTGAAGTTTTGGGTTTGACATGGCTCTTCATCTGGCTGTGAAGGAATGGAGTACCTCAACCAAGTGCATACAAAGGAGAGAAATCGCTTCGGTCGACATGAGGATGAAACTCACTGGTGTACCATTATGTATAATAGGAGACTCCAGAGATAGAAATTTTGAAGAAAAAAGGATTAATGGTGGATGAAGATCCTTTGCTTTGCGATGATGGTGGCATCTGATGTTGAGTGGTTGTTAGAGATAAGTTGAGGATGCGTCTGAATTACAAAGATGGAAGATTTTAAATGTTTGATTTTCTTTGATAGCTTAAGCATCCACATCCACCACCAACTCAAAGAACAAATCAAAAAAAAGTATATAATAATATAGTTTTTTTCTTAAACTTTTATTAATGTATTACAATTATTCATTATGATTATTGTTCAAAAATTCTACTATTTAGGAAGAAGGTAAGATAACTAATAATTGAGGAAGAAAGAAGCTGAATTGGGAGATATTGGGACTCTATATGAAAGAAGGGAAGATTGCAGGAGAGCAAGCTCATCATAATGATGATTCAAAAGGAAGACCCCCTTGAGCGATGACTGGATGAGTGATGATAATGCTAATGACAGTGAAGTTACCTTAACTTTTTATGTGATATGTTAATGTCATTGTATTATATTCTATGTCATTTTTGTTTTATAATTATTTACTCATTAGTATAGAACAAAATTATATTATTTTATTAACGCAAATTTTTTTGATGTTTTGAGGCTTACGCCTCAAAATCGCACTTGAGCTTTACGCCTTCGCCTCACGAACGAAAACGCTCAATACCCGAAATACGCAATTTTAAACCTGTCACACGTGTACGCATTAACATACGCATAGTATTACGCAATCACACGCACATTGCAGAAACATTACAGGCAAATTATCAACACGCATAAAGACGCATAGTGTAAGCACTAAGTTAAGGCAACGTGTAACGCATGTGTGTACGCACAAAAGATACGCATGAGTACGCACAGGACACGCATTATTTACTCCGATGGTTAAAATTGTTAGGTTTTATGTTCAAATCTCAACGAAATTTTACATATAAACTGAATACAAGAAAACACAGTGGCATCTTATAGTTAATCAAATATTAAAAAGTTTCGAAGAAGCCATGAACGCATAGAATAAGCTGAAAATGGGAAGATCTTCAGGACCCTTCACGCGAAACGCATAGCAAACCACAAGCGAATAGCGAATACAAAGGAAACATAGGCATTTAAAGTTACCTCTTTTCTTTGGGAGGTACGCCATCTTAGAAGAAATCTGAGGGAAGAATGCTTTGAAATTCCTCCGGTGAATGCTTGAAAGATCGAAAGTTTTACTGTAAACTTGAAAATCGAAACGTCACTCCGCATTCGACCTTTACAAGGGTTTAAATGTTGATTGCCACATTCGGACCATTTTTACTAAGGCGCGCCAAAACGCGGGCAAACTGGGGTCCGAACTGAAGAAAAAATAATTAGGTTAAATTTTTTAAAAAGGCGACGGCCTTAAATATATGAGGCGAGGCGCGCCTTATGGCCGCGCCTCAGTAAAACTGTTGGCGGTAAGCCTCATAAACTAAACTTATTGCGTAGGCTTTGAGGCTTAATTGGTCGAAAATGCGCTGTGGCGCGCCTCAAGTGCGCGGCTATATTTTGGCTCAATTTTAGAACGTTTGACGCTGACTGTTGACTATCTATCGCAACCCTCTACTTTTTTCACAGGACTTGGGACCTGCAATGGCAGTGTTTTTATGTAAATATATAGTTAGTCAATATATTTAAATACAAGTATATAATATATATATATATATATATTACAAGTATATATATATATATATATATATATATAATACTAAATAGTATTAGATATTACTAAATAATATTAATATAAATCTAACCTAACTACCTGAGGGATTCGGTTGGGAGTCGTCGGGCAAGAGGGGCTTTACTTCGGCTCAATCGAAGGCAAGGAGGGTTATGGGAGTCGGCGGATATGGAGGCAAGAGGCTTTGCGGCTTGATTCGACGATGGCGAGGTCGACTGGGTTTGGTAGGGCAGTGGAGGTCGGCTAGATGTTTGCGAACAAGGGAGATGGGGCCGCGAGGTTGACGGGCCAAGTGTGACTGGATAAAGCTGACGGGTCTTGCGAAGCTTGTAGTTTGGAAGATGTGGAGTTGAGACCTGCCGTTATGGGTCTTATAGGGCTCAACTTCCACTTGCGTGAGATCTAGAGTCAGGCTTAGAGGTCGTGGATTGGAGGGAAGGAGAAGGATTTGGATTGTTCAAGTGAGGAGGAGGTAAGGAAAAAAGCTCTCTCTCTCTCTCTCTCTCTCTCTCTCTCTCTGAACGGACAGTTTGCGAACAGGATAAGGGCAGAGTCGTAGTGTCGAGCAGGAGCCGAAGACTCTATTCCTTCTTCCCTTTAAAGAGAGTGGGAGTAGAGTGAATGCGTTAAAGCACGTGTGATCGGACAACTGCGACGTCGTTCGTAGAGCATGGGTAGATACTGTAGCAAAGTGCGGCGGGATTTCTACAATGATATGCGGATGATTTTGATATAGGTAATCATTTTAGAAAAATTTTAATCCCTCTATCCTTTCGTCTCATTATGGAGGTCAACAGACTAGAGCCCGTAAGCTTCCCAATTGCACTTAATCCTTAAGATATGAATCAATAGGATATAATCAAGAGAACACAAAGCCCTCTGTTAGTTAAGGTGAATTCAAATTTGTTCCCTTAGACAAATATTCATCCAAGGTCTACAAGATATCCTTGGACGACGCAACCCATGGCTGCCAACAAGGGTTCTTCTATCAAGTTGGGTCAACTATCTCCTCTGACTAAGTAGACCAGGTACCATGATGGCCCGGGATGACAGAATCGTGGGATCTTGATCGGGCTCATCACCATTTCCCCCGCCATCCATTTTAAGTGAAAGATGGTGAAATTTTCAATTTTAAATGTCAAACTCTCAAATATAAACTCATGTTGCCACTATATGCCAGATAACACGTATCTCTACATATCTATTTGACGACTAGTCTTAATCGAAAGTTTTCTCTCGTGATTGGGAGGGCTAATTAACTATAGGGACTTGCAAATATAGGAAACCAGAACTCATATCTAAATTCTTCACAAATGAGGGCGAAATCTCTGGGTAGTGTCTGTGTCTTATCTACAAACCTAATTTTCCTTCTGAAAATTTACCTCGGAACCTAATCCATTAAAACTTCCCCGAAAGAGTCAGGGGAGGCCGGGGCGTGAATTTTTGGAGCCCACAAGTCTTGACACGAGCATCAGGAAGCATTGACAAAGGGGGCATAGAAGGCTTAGGAAGCGAGACGGAAGACATGCTCCACAAATGAAGGTTGAGGTGGATCGCCATTGAAGTCCATCAATGAAACATGGATGATATGTGGATAAAGCTGGAGAGGGTCATGATAAATTAGTGTAATAGAGATGAAAATCCACAGTCCAAGTAACGATTGAGATGAAGACCAACACGATATCAAACTCGCTGGATGCATCAAATGTGTTGAAACTTGAGAAGGAAGGTGCGAGTAGTGACAGTGAGAGCAGTGAGTGCAATTGAAAGCCATGAATAATAGTTTACGGGAGCCACTAGCACAAGAAGAGCTAATGTAAATGTAAGGGACAAAGCTCGAGTAGGATGGTGCTAGCGACAGGGGAGTGCGAGTGCTAGAAAACCAAACACAATTGCTGCAGTGGAAAGGATGAAGCTCAAGAAGGAAGGCGTGAGCAGCTGTGAGCCTCGAGTGTAGCATGTATGGGGATTTGCTAGACTACAATTACAGATGTTGATTTAATTAATTATCTTTCATAGTATATTTAGGGTTTCAGACTTAACCTCTAATTGACCATCCATTGAAATCCTTTCGATTGTTTCTTTTTTCATTTAATGAGTCATGCCAGGCATGGAAACAAGGCATTAGGACCAACTTATGGTCAATACAACCATGTTTGAGATGAGACCGCTACTACGAGGCCAAAGACTATACGACAGGTTGTTGCTTCTTTCTATTATTTTAAGTGTGTTTAGTTTCTTGATCCAGCTATAAAAGTTTTTTGTTGGTTTTTTTTTTATTATTGTTTTTTGACCTTGGCAAGTGGAGACTATGACAGTGCATGTCTGCAACTTAATTTTTTGTTGCTTGCCGCAAATTGAAAATTTGCATTTTCTTTTTCCTTCTGAATTCTTGTCCCTTGATAGATTATTTTCTTCCATCAGCCACTTACTATCATATTTATTGGTTACAGGTACGGATCATCATCTTCCTCATTTATATGATGTCAATACTTTTCAATGCTATTTATCTTCCAATGTTCAAGATTTGAATATGATTTCACCCATCAATCAGGTCTAAATCTTTTCTCTCATTTACTAGATGATCATTAGTAGATTTATTTTTATTTTTTAATAGAATTAGTGATTTAATTGTATCTACTAGGTTAGATACTCTATATCTGGCAGCTTGTATGTGACGGCCTCAAAAGATGGCTCTGTTCTTTTGTGGGATGGGGTAACTGCACAATGTATACGAAAAATTGTTGGGGCACATGGATTGACAGAGACTACGTGTGCAAGTTTTACTAAAGACCAAAGGTAAAAAACTTATTCTTTGCAACTTTGATCTTCTTTTTAGGCTATTTACTCACATACTATAAAAAATGTTCGTATTTATAAAATTAACACCTATATTTTTTAGATGAACTATCAAATTCATGTATATGCGTGCTATACGAGCAAATCATTGAGAATTTAAAAAAAAATAATAAATATGAGATGGGGTTTTATTGTACTCGTTGGGTGTACGAACTATAGAACCAAAATATTTTTGTAAATAGAGGAAATCAGGTAATAGTTTTGCAAAGAAACTAAATTTTAGTGAGAGTACTTGCCTCCTTTTCATATAACCTTGTTCATTTTTTTCATTTTACAATCCAAGTGCGTTGGTTATTACAAGTTTTGGCCCGAAATTTGTTGATTATAGCTATTTATTTTACTTTATATCGTCTATGATAGATAAGGTGTGTTGTGTCATTTATAATATCTTTCGTTTATAATTTAAAGGTTAGATTCATCAAATGAATTGAACCTGTGAACTTTTGGTCCTTAAAAATAGAACAAAACTGATGTTGAGGGAATGAAAATGGTAACCTATCCTCATAGGCTTTCTTTTGGTGCTCATACTTTGTAATTGAATGATCTAGTTCCGAGATGCTAAATGCATTTCTTAGTTCACTTCAAGAATCTTGTCGCTGATGTTACCTTTTTTTTCTTTTTCAATGAACTCTGTTGTGGAATTACTAGATTTGTACTTTCTTGTGGGAAGGATTCTACTATAAAACTATGGGAAGTAGGAACTGGAAGGCTTGTAAATCAGTATTTGGGAGCAGTTCACACTCAATTACGCTGTCAGGTTGGTTTAAGTTTCAGTTTGTTAATAATTTTGTTGTTATGTCTTTCTATTCTAATTGACAAGGATAGTATGTTCTGCTGATACAAGACCTAGTATCTTTTATTTATGTTTTTTAGAGGTACTATGATCCTTATTCTTGCGTATGTCAAGATAATTTATTCTCTTGAGCAGTGATGGCTGATGTACTGAGTTTTTATGGGAAAAATGCTTGCAGGCTGTGTTCAATGAAACTGAGGAATTTGTTCTATCTATTGATGAGCCAAATAATGAGGTTTGTCATCATGAGATCTTTAGATGTTCAATTACTCAATTTTAGTTATTGAATTCATTTTAGACGGCTGTGACTTGATCTATATTCACCTATAATGGATTGAAACAATAGAGAGTCCAAGCTGGTGAAATTATGGTGCTATTTTTCTAACCTTAGACTGACTACTTGCAGGTGGTGATATGGGATGCATTAACTGCTGAGAAGGTAGCGAGGTGGCATTCTAATCATGTTGGTGTGCCTAGATGGTTAGTACACTCTCCAACTGAACCAGCTTTTATTACTTGTGGAACTGATAGGTCTGTCAGATATTGGAAGGAGGTCTTGTGAGAGCTGCATTATGAATAGAATTGGCAGAAGAAGGGGTTTTTATGATGTAAATTATATATTAGAACCTAAAATCATTTTTTTTTTTTTAGAAAATAAGCTGTTTGCTTTGGCATTCTTATGAATTTTGATAATGAGTTAGCTTTGTTTGGCTTGAAATATTGTACATTTTCAATTTATAATATAATAACTAATAAATTTTTTATTATTAATTAATAATATATATTATTTAAAATTTTAAATAAGTTTGTTAAATTTAATAACTGAAATGAATTGATGGTTCATTTAAATTAACTTTTTAATTAATTATTGTATCTTAACCGTTATAAATTTTTCATATATTTACCAAAACAATATAACCTCCTTGATGGTCATTTTCTATTAAACTAGCTCCAAGTTCATTTTTCTTCTTATTAAAGTTATTTATTTTTTGAGCAAGTAGTTGATGCTTATGCTTTGATTGAAAATATTGCTAGCCTCGTGGATAAAAAAAAACATTGTATTTATAAAGCAAAAAAAAAAAGCACTGTTGATAAATATTTTTAAAAAATTTATAAAGGCAAAGATGCAATAATTAATGAAAAATAATCCGTCGAGCATACCGGCCCCTTACAAATTTCTGGGAAGAAAATTATGACAATCCTGATTTCTGTCATTTGTATTAGGGCATTAAAGATGAACCATCTACTTTGCATATGAAATTGAAATGCAATTGTACTTTATATTTTATTAATATGGCTTCAGTAAGTCAAAATATTCTTATGAAAATTATGACTGAAGCAAGTAACATTCTGAAGATTATCTCCAGCATAAATAAATTGTATTTTCTTAACAAGACTAGAAAAATCTCCAATAAAATGATAAACATCAACTACTTTGAAATTTTCATAAAATAAAAAGGTAACTTTGTATTGAAAAAATAGAAAAAAATCATTTATGATATTCTACGATATTGATAAAAATATAAAATATAGATAAAATTTAGGTGCAAGCTTCTATAGTTAATTACCCCTCCATATAATGAGAGAGAATTTTCGATTAAGGCCAGTCATCAAATTGATACATAGTATGTATAGTAGCAACATGATTTATATATTCAAAAATTTAATATTTAAAATTAAAAATTCGCCACTTTACAGTTAAAGTGGATGGTCCGGGAATGATGATAGACCCAATCAAGATTTCATGGTTTCGTCGTCCCGAGTGATGATAGCCTATAGTTTACTTAGTCAGAGGAGGTAGTCAACCCAACCTGATAGAATGATTCTTGTTGGTAGCCATGGATTGCTTCGTTCAAGGGTATCTTCTAGACTTAGAATGAATATTTGTCTTAGGGGACAAATTTGAATCCAATGTCTGAATCATCTTCTTTTGAGCTCAAGAGGTTTCCCCAAGTTGTCCCCTTCCAGTTGGCATCCATCTAATGGCTTGCCCGAGCCATCCTGGTCGTCTATGGAGACGGGGTTCACATAGATAGGGCACTCCATTCCAATTCACCTCATTCATTCCCAAGCTTTCCAAAATCACCCCCGAGCTCTCGAAGCATTTCTCTTCATTTCCCCATCTTCCAAACCTCTTTCATCTACTATCCCGAGCAAACTCCAGCAGAAGCTCTCCACCTCCCACTTGAACCCTACTTATAATGATCCTCTAACAAATACTTCTGAAGGAGAATTGCTCGTCTTCATCCCCTGAAGCTTCTCAATAGAAAAACTCATTCATTGAGGATTTCTATATAGTAAGATTCCATTCCTAAGCACCGTGGTTAGGCAGTCTAGTCAAGTTTGAAGAAAACTTCCAATCCAATAGATTTTAACCATTGGATTGAAATCTTTCACCATTCTGATCCTTCTTATGAAATTTTAAAGGAGCTCACTGTCGGAATCTCTCTGATTTCGTTAGAGAAGCTATACGGATTCAGGTCTATGCGGGAGATTGAAGAAATAATTCTTGCCATTGATTTCAATCAATGGTTTGGATTATATCCCACGATCTCGGAGTCTGTTTAATCAAGGTCATCTACTCTACGATCCAATGGTTACATTCAATCCCACATTTATACCGTCACCCGCAATGACTGCTGAGTAATAGGATGGCACTTGCGTGCAAAAATGTCGACTGACTATGTAAATATGGATTTAATTTCAAAGGAAATTGAGGGAAACTTTTAAAAATTAATATATCCCAATCTACTAGATCAAATTAAGAGTTCTTTAGCTCATTAGAAGGATCTTAGGGAGATGTTTAAAAGTCCTATGGTTCCAAGCCCGAATTTTGTATGTTTATATCTTAATTCTAGTAATAGCATTTATAGTACTTTAGTAGTTATGGCTAAATTATGTATTCCCATGGCTTGGAACTTTGAGAGATTTATTTTGGGCATGTTAAACATGTACGCAGAATTTCTCCCACCTGTTTGATGTGATTAAAGGCATATTCATTCCATTTTATGCTTAGGGGTCATGGTTTGACTCCCTAAGTTCAAATTGATGCAATGATCTATCAAATAAGATTCAGGTTTTGTGATTTGGTGTGGTAATTATGCTTATGATAGGGAGTTTAGAGCCGCTTATTGCACCTCCTCCCTTGCCTTAGGTACTGATTTAGGATTTTTTTAAGATAACCTAGAGGTTACCTTTGGTGGTTTTTCAACCATCTTAGGGTATTCAACTTGAGCCCAAATTTATTGGGCTTGGGCCTTGAGATTAGGTGAACTTATGGCCCAAGTTTCACAGGAATTGGCACCCACTTTGTCCACCAACTAGGGAACCCAAAATTAGCCCATAGATTTGACCTAGAGCCATAATTATTTCATTTTAATTTCTAAAATTCTAAATAAGGTCTCTAATTTCTCATTATTGAACCCTAAACCCATGAAAAATAAAAGCCTTATGATCAGACCTCCAATTTAACATTAATTTACTTTTAAGGAAAAACTATAATTAATTAGTTTTACTAATTAAAAATATTTAAAAAATCCAAAAAAAATCCTAAATAATTTGAAACATCCTCTTAGGTCATGTCTGACCCATGGGGGTGATTCCAAGAGGTATGGGACTGATTTGGATCAAAATCCAAAAGTCTCCTCTAATTAAACAATTTTCAAAATTCCAAAAATACTCAAACTTTAAAAAATCACAATTAATTTTATTAAAAAAATCTAATTTAATCAACTTAATGCCATTCAACTCCAATAAAAATATAGTATTTTCTAAAAATTATAAATCTCTAAAATTAATTTAAAGTAAAAAAAGTCAACTTTCTAATCAACCATAGTTCAAAACTTCACAAAATCATAATTTAATGTAAAAAAATTCCAAATTAAGCAAGCTTAGAGTATAATTACTCATCTTAAGGTCTAATATTTATGAAAAATATTACAAATCTTGAAATCATTTTAATTTAAGAAGTTAGCTTTTGACCCTTCATATAATGCATTAAAATAATTCCATGATTTCAAAAATTAATAATTTACTTAAAATTCTAGAAAATTATAATTAGTTCGTTCAAACTAGTAATTAATCAATTAATTTAAATTTATCAACCCTTAATCCTCAACCAATTAAATTAGCTTAATCAATGCCAGTTCTTATTGGGTAACCCGGACCTATTAAGCTATTAACTTAGCCCCAATGAAGGTAAAATAAACTTCACGGCACCGATGAGCAATAAAGGTAATAACTATTTAATAATTAAAATATACCTTACATAAGCTTTAAGGCATTAATATTAAAACTCAAACATTAATTTTTCCTTTGACCTTTAACCTTTACACTAGTTAACTTCAACAAATTACCCAATTTAGGATATACCCAAGCCGCATAACCTACCTCACACACCTTAAATGGTTTGTTAGGACAACTAAATCTAGATCTAGGCTAGTCCAGTGTTTATTTTTCTATCACTTGTGTGCCAAGTTTCCCAAGTTTTCATTATATATTATGTTTGAAAATTGATTGATGTGTGTTTATTTTGTTTAACTGTAATCTATGATGTGATGGGTGATAGATTATCCTTAGGTTAGGAATGATTTAGTTGCTCAATGAGTCTTTTATAGGTGGTCATGCTCGTACATGGCTAAAATCAAAGGGTGGAGTTTATGATTTAACTGACATATTTTTATATAGGTGCTAAAAGTGATTAAGTCCCCCTTGAAATCAAAAGATTGTGGCCAAGTGTGATATTATTTTAGATTAAGCATATATAGAAACTGCTTGGGATACATTTTATTTTAAATTACATAGGATAACCTTGTAGGAGAGTATAAATTTTTATTTCATGTTTGATGTAATTTGATTCAAAGTCAAGAGTTATAAAAGTTATTCTTTGAGCTGGGATTCATAAATTCAAAATTAGATTACAAATAGGAAAGGACATCCCTTTAGGGAGAGTCATTTTTCATTAGGAAGCCCAAATTTGGATTCCTTTAATACCCAAAGAGGAAATAATAACATCCCTCTTAGAGGGAGAGTTTTCTTTTAATTTGGGTATCTAAATACAATGAATCCAAAGAGCCCAAAGAAGAGAAGGATGAAGAGTTGAAGATAAAGAGCATCCCACTGAAAGTCAGTTGCGTATGTCCTAGGATTAGAATCCATATTTATTGTCAGTGGCGCCCAGCCATTTTTAATTTCTATAAATTATGTGTTGTAATAAACAGGCATTTGCCTATAGGCATTTAAATTATTTATTTATTTTGATTATTGGATAGATTGTTTTATTTTGATTGTGATTAAGATTGTCTTCTTTTCTTAATTTTTTTTGGCAATTTACATGTCGTGTTTTGATTTAGTCTAGATACAATCAGAGGCTTGTGAGGGTACGAATAAAAATGTTAGTCTACTTAAAATTAAAAATAAAAATTTTAGGCTCACATAGAAACTCTAACGATCTAAGAAGTAAGCTTGGGATTATTGGGAGTTCTCATTTATGCATATTAATTACTACTCATCCTTGTTAGTCACGTAGTCGCCTGCGAGCTCTAGTAGGACACTTGACCTATTATGATACAATATTGTCAAGGGGATGTTATGCAATCTCTAAGGAAAAAGATATTTTTAAGCCTTATTAAAACTGCAACATATCATTTTTATGCATTTTTCCATGTTAATCAGCATGCATCCCATTAGAAATTAAGTAAAAGAGTCTAAATTTTAATTGTATTTGATCCAAGTATTTTCACCCAACATAAGTCAATGAACTGTTTAGGATTTGCTCTAGACATCGGTCCCAATTTTCAAAAACTTTAATTAATAACAGCTCATCACTCTTTCATAAAAAAACTATATTCATGGATTTTAATCAACTAGGTAGTTATTTAGCTCCTTAATCTAGGTCGAGGTAAGTCCAAATTTTGCATTGCATTAGCTAGATCGGGTTACTATTATTTAGTGCCCAATTTAGATTTAGTATCGTGGGCAAACTCAAAATCATAAGTCCTCGCCCTCTGGGAATCTAATCTAAACTTTCAAATAAATTACTCAACCAAACACTTAAATTAGGTTAGGATATTTCTAAATGGTTTTAAAATCCCAAAGTCTCTTCTCCATTAACTCCACAAATAAATGTCCAATCTTGATTCATACCTAATTCAAATTTCAAATTCACCTCCTTTGATATCACTCTTAGAAGGTCTCTAAATATAATTTTATCATTATTCTAATCGAGAGTATTCGTAGGGCATTCAACCTCCCTACGATGTAATTAACTACTAGGACATGTGTTGAAACTTGTTCAATATGAATTAGGTTGTTAGACCTAAGCTTATATCTCAGCGGCTAACCAAGAGGGAGGTGAATTAGTAATTTAAAAATTATCCCTCTTTTGAAATTTAAATCGATAATAATTTTAGTGAATTTTTGTAGGAAAAGTTTTTTTTTTCAATCACAAATTAAACAATACAGTAAAGTAAATACAAAAGAAGCGGAAAATAAAAAGACACAAGATTTATAGTGGTTCGATCAAACACGACCTACATCCACTCCCCGGAGGCACCCTCCAAGTATTACACGAATACCACTAGTGACTCTCCTTTTGCACCCACAGCAAGGTGGAGAAGCCTTTACAAAAACTCTCTTCCACCACTATCCAGTGCGGCAGAGAACTATCGTCCTTTTACACTCTCTAAGTGTTGACAGAGAACCGTCGTCCTTTTACACTCTCCAAGTGTTGGCAGAGAACCGTCCGTCCTTTCACACTCTCCAAGTGTGGGCAGAGAACCCTTCGTCCTTTCACACTCTCCAAGTGTGGGCAGAGAACCCTTCGGTTGTTCACACTCCATGAGTGTCGGTAGAGAATTGGATCTTCTTGATAGATCTTCTCACGAGAAATCTAAAAGGATGAGAGAAAAGAGTGAAGTAGTCACAAATCACAATTGGATATTCTTACCTTTGAGTACCAAGTGAATTTTTCACGCTCCAATAGTAAGAATCCTTCTTCAAACACTCTCTCACACTCTCTCCTTCACTCTCCCTTTAGTTTACATGAAGACCAGTCAGCAAAATGATTACAAGGCAGTTTACAAAGGACCTTTATATAAAATACACAAAAAACCGTCTAAGAACTACGAATTTTCAATTCTGTACGTATATGATCGTCTCATACGATCGTGATTTCGTACATATAAACAGTGTAAAACTGTTACGTACGAATTCTTATGTGCATTGGGATGAGGTGACTTCGTACTCGATCATCGTCCCGTACGAACTTAGTTTGTCCGGTACGAACAGTTATTTTAAAGCTACGCTAAAACATAACTCCAGACAATCTATATGTTAAAAGAATAGAGAACATCGTCCTGGGATGAATGTTCATGTTCGTCTTGACGAATAGTACAAACCTTGAAACTCGAGAAGATCGTCCTGGGATGAATGGTGTGTTTCGTCTGGACGAACTATTCAAAATGAGAATCCCAAGGACATCATCTAAGGACGAATTTGGTATTTCATCTGGATGATCTGTTCAGAGTAAGGATCCATAGGAGATCGTCCTGGGATGAATTGGGTATTTCGTCTGGACGATCCTTTCAGAGTGAGGATCCCGAGGACATCGTCCAGAGATGAACTGGGTATTTCGTTTGGATGATTAGTTCAAGTTATGAATCCAAAGAAGATCATCCTGGAACGAATGGGCCATTTCGTCTGGACGAACAGTTCAAAGTGAGAAATCAGAGGAGATCGTCCAGGGATGAATTTGGCATTTTATCTGGACGATCAGGACTTAGAAAAATTGCTTCACTTTCCTGTTCATTCCATTGCTCTCCGAGGGGTATAACTGACTTGATCGTCCCGTACGAACAATGTTCATCCCGTACGATCAGTAAAAAAAATTTGACCTTTTAAAGATCTCCCTCAGTGTGTGTGTGCTAGGTTGCTCAATTTCAATCATACTCTTTCTGACTCAATAAAGTGAAAAATACAGACTTCTAGTTACAAAATATGATATGTTGAATTTGATTTGAAGTCTTCAGTAGTCTGAAGTACGATTATCCTAAAATGTTAGTCTACACAAGAGCAAACACAATTCTTCCAAAAAGTGTTAGGAGAAAATAATAATTGGAACAATAATATTTGGAATCATCAAAATTAGACAAGTTGCAAGAAAGTAAAACATGCAAATAACAACTCTCTTAACAATCTCCCCTTTTTTTATGATGGTAAAATAATTATTGTTTATAAATATTTTAAATTCTCAAGCATCTTCTAAACTCTCCCTGAATTGATAAACTCCCCTTAAATTGATAAACATGTGAGAATAAGAAGGTTCACCAGCATTTGCACAAGTCTCTTTTTACTTTTTTTATTTAAAAAAAATTACAAACAGAACATATACAAAGAACAGATACGATACGAACTAAAATGATACAAACACAAACAAAAATGGTACAAACAAAAAATATTTCTCCCCCTTTTTTACAACAGCAAAAGAGAAGAAGAAAAGAAACAAAAAGAGAAATATAAGAAGTCATATGATAATCCTTTGATAATTGATCATTGAAAGTGATTGAGATCAATTTGCAAATAAAATTAAAAATTATCAGGCAAATAAAATGATTCATATGATTTAAGAAGAGATATAACATCGATAATAAAAAGAATTATCAGAAACATGAGTCAATTTAGACATTGAGATAAAGAATATCATTGTAAAAAGGATGAATATAAAATTTTTATATTTAAAATTTTCAATACCAAATAAAATCATACAGAAGATTAATTTGAATTAAAAGATTGAAAGATTAAGGAAAGAATTAACTACCACATGTGGCGCTTTGTGCCTCTTTTTCAAATTGCGAACCATTGCGTATTTTTTTTATTTTTGTATATTTGTACATTCTTTAAGAATAATCTTGATCTTTCCAAAATTAATAATAAAAAATTTTAAATTTCCTTAAGTATAATAATATTTATATTGAAAATAAAAATATAAAATAAGAAAATATCACAATTGCAATAATAATATAAAAATTTAAATTAGTCTAACAAGAGACATGAGATTGACATTCTTAATTATATCAAGTTATAAGTACAACTTAAATTTAGAAAAATTAGATTTTCTAATGAATTTAATTTTGTGTTGCAGTTCAAGATATAGCACTTATAAGATCAAAAAATTTTATGGATTTTCATATAGGCTAACACACATTTCAAAACAAGATTAAAAAGAAGATAAAATAACTTATATTGATTTCATGATGAAGAATATTACATTCAATACAAATGATATCAATACACTCACAATCTAAAAACACATAAAACATAAAACACAAAACATAACATTAAAGCATAACTGCTAACAACACATCAGTGATACAAACACATCACATCACATTGAAAAGCATAAAGAACTACATTGATCACTCAGAAGGACTCTAATCTAGAGGAGGTTGCTGGTTGTATAAATTAAAATAACTATTCATCATAGTCATATTTGAGTTTATATCATCGATTTGCTCTCGCATCCAACTCATATCCTGATGGTACTTAGCATCCTGCATTTGTAGATGAGTTTCAATTTGATCAAAGCGTTGATCAAAATGAGTATCTAGACGATTAAATCTATGAGCCAAATCTTGATAATTTGGTTCACCAGCAGGTGCAGGTGGAGGTGCTTCTATTTCTTTCTCTAAGTCACTACTAATAAGTTATTCAAAATGTTCATCTTTATTAAAGATCGCTCGAAAAGATTTATCATTTTAGTAGAGAGGCTCCTCTTGATTTTGAACTGGATGGACTAGTTCATACTTTTTCTCCAAAATATAGGTCACAAGATGTCCTAAGGCTATTTTTTGTTTCTTTTGTGGGTGACATGGCCAATATCAGAAAGTCCATAAATGTAGTAAATGATCAATTGGGCTTAATCTATAGGTTGATTGGTCATAATCAGATAGGTCACTGTAGAAAGAAGAGGCGTGATATTGACTCGATCACTAGCTTCAGGAATAATGGATGTGCGAAGAACATGCTGGATGATACGGGCGTTGCGATTAAGAGTGACTACCTTAAGCATATGACCTACTCCTCTACATCCTCTAATTACTTGATTTATTGATGTCTAGTCATAGTTAGTGGAGGAGGTCAAAGTGTGGGCTCTAATCCCTTAAGTTCTTAAGTTTAAAAAAATTCCCAAGTTTTCTTTAGTGATTTTTACTTTCTTTTTTTAAACATAAGACCAAATCACAGATTGGTCAGAGTTAAAAGACATATTGGCAAGAAAGTAGTTGAAGGTTTCCTTATTATACAAATGGATAAGCGTGAGGATAAGGCCGAATTGGGTGGAAGTAAAAAGGTGCATTACCTTGAAAGTGAGTTGCTCCTAAAGAATGACTCTAGAGAGAGTGATTTTGGCAGAAGCAAATCTAGGGAAGGAATCTTCATTTGCCTTGGACAGGAAGTTTTCACTAGTATTTTTTGGTGGTCCCTTAAGTGTACGTACGAAAAATATTTCGTATAGACGAACGAATACGTCCAAAAATGAAATGACTTTTTGTACTCACACAAGTTACAAGGCATCCTTTTGTACAGACTTTTGACTAAGACGATCGTACAGACGAACATGTGTTCATCTAGGACGATCATAAATTTAAGATTATTTTTATGACAGTTTGAAATGTCCCCCACTTTGAAATGCCACGTGTTCGTATGGACGAACCAAAGGTTCGTACGTACGATCAAGAATAATTAATTTGATCTTATCCGTATAACTGCCTTCACAAGAACATATGACTGTATACACATCGTTCGGATGATTGTCACGATTGTACAGATGAATAGTAAAATGAAAAGTGAAAAACTGTATGCAAACCGTTCAAATCTGATAGTTAATACACTACATAATTCATCCCGTATGAAATGAATTTCATACAGATGATTATCACTTAAAAAAATTATGAAAACATTCAAAATCATGAATCTAGATGCGAGAGAACACAAAACAACATGGACAAAAATTCTTAAAACCAAACACAAACACAAACAAAACGATAGAAAATACAGAAAATCACAAAATCAAATGATTCACAAAATACTAATAAAAACACACATCAATGTTGCATAATCATTTTTATTTAAGCATTCAAATCAATTATAGTAAGTCTTGTTCTTAATGTACTGAAGGTATCAAAAGCTAGTGATTTTGTAAAAATGTCTGCAAGTTGTTTTTCTGTTGTAACATGAATGAGTTCAATTTCTCCCTTGGATATATGATCCCTTATGAAATGATGTCTAATGTCTATATGTTTGGTTCCTGAATGTTGAATTGAATTTTTAGAAATGCAAATAGGACTAGTATTATCAGAATAAATGAGAATAGTGCCTATAGTTAATCCTAAATCAATCAACTGTTATTTTAACCAAAGTACTTGTGCCACACAACTTCCTAATGCAATGTATTCAGCTTCAGCAGTAGATAGGGCTACTGAATTTTATTTTCTACTGGACCAAGAGACTAAAGAATTTCTAATAAACTAACATGTTTCAGAAGTACTCTTTCTATCAACCCTACAACCTGCAAAGTCAGAATTTGAATAATCAATTATTTCAAATGAAGAGCTAAACTTAGGATAACAAATTCCTAAGTTATGAGTTCCTAATAGATATCTTAAAATCCTTTTTACTAATGTCAAATGTGATTCTTTAGGATCTGATTGAAATTTAGCACATAAACAAACACTAAATATGATATCGGGCCGACTACCTGTCAAGTAAAGCAAAGATTCAATAATCCCTCTAAATTTCTTTTGATCAATAGATTTTCCCTTAGGGTCCTTATCCAACTGAACTGAGGAACTCATAGGTGTACTAACAGATTTAATATTGTTCATTTCATACTTTTTGAGGATGTCCTTAACATATTTTGACTGACTAAGAAATGTACCCTCCTCAATTCACTACTCATTGTTTTAGGAAAATCATCACAAATATTTTTATTTGAAGATCCAAAGATGATGTCATCAACATAAATTTGTATAATGAGTATATCCTCTCTAATTTTCTTCAAAAAGAGGGTTGTATCCACACTCCCTTTTTCAAAAGATCTCTTAAGTAGCAATGTGCTCAACCTCTCATACCAAGCCTTAGGTGCCTATTTCAATCCATATAATACCTTTTTTAGTTTGAAAATATGATTTGGGTGTTTAAAATTTTCAAAGCCTGGAGATTGTTATACCAAAATAGCCTCTTATATTATCCCATTTAAAAAGACACTTTTAACATCCATTTGGTATAATTTAAAATCCTCTAAAACAGGCAAAGGTTAACAAAACCCTAATTACTTAATGTCTAGCTACAGGGGCAAAAGTCTCCTCAAAATCAATTTCTTCAATTTGATTATACCCCTTAGCAACCAATCTAGCCTTATTTCTAATGACTACTCCTGAGTCATTCATTTTGTTCTTGAAGACCCACTTAGTTCCAACTACACTTTGATCCTTTGGCCTTATAGTTAATTCCCAAACTTTATTTCTTACAAATTGATTTAACTCTTCTTGCACAGCCAAAATCCAAAATTCATCCTAAAGTGCTTGATCAATATTTATGGGTTCTATGGTTAAAATAAAGGCTGAATGATTGACTTCTTTATTTAGTCCAAGTCTAATCCTTACACCCTCACTAGGTTCACCTATAATCAATTCCTTTGGGTGGTTCTTAGAAAATCTCAAATCTCTAGGCAAAGGGTTCTCTATCTCCAAATTTTCTTCCAATTTTTTTTTTAAATTTATTTTATTTATCTTTTGGGAGTTAATCTCTATCTCATCTTCTTCAACATTTGGCTCTTCTAAATTTCAAGATTCATCAAATACAACATGTGTGGTTTCTCAATTACTAAAGTTCTTTTATTGAATACTCTAAAAGATTTTTTAACACATGAGTATCCTATAAAAATACCTTCATTTGATTTTGGATCAAATTTTTCTAAGGCAGATTTTCCACTGTTATGAATAAACACCTTACATCCAAAAACATGCAAATGTGATAAATTAGGTGTTCTTCGCTTTAGCAACTCGTAGGGTATTTTATTTTATTTTAATCTTACATTCACCCTATTCAAAATATAACATGCAGTGCTAACCACCTCAGCCCAAAAATATTTAGGAAGTGAGTATTCTGCCAATATGGCTCAGGCGTCATTTTCAATTAATGTTCTATTTTTCCTTTCGACTACTTCATTCTGTTGAGGGGTTCTAGGTGCATAAAATTGTGATCAATTCCTTTCTCCTTACAAAAATTCTCAAATTTTTTATTCTCAAACTCTCCTCTATGATCACTTTGAATAGTCATAATTTCACATCCTAGCTTCCTTTGAATCCAAGTTAAAAAGGTTCTAAATTCCTCAAATGATTCACTCTTATGGTATAGAAATCTAACCCATGTGAATCTAGAATAATCATGCACAATCACAAATCCGTATACCTTTTCTCCTAGACTTACAGTTCCAACTAGTCCAAAAAGATCCATAAGCAAAATCTTCAATTGTTTACTAGTTCTAAGATCTTTATTGGACTGAAAAGAGAACTTCAGCTATTTTCTTTAATTGGCATGCATCACAAAGGTGGTCCTTAGTAAAGTCTAGTTTTGGTATACCTCTTACTAGGTTTTTTTGAGTAATCCTCCTAAGGTTTTTCATGCTAGAATGACAAAGTCTCTTATGCCAAAGCTATGACTCATCATAAATAGTTTTTAAACAAAAAGCAGTAGGAGTTTTAATGCAATTCAAGTCTAGCATATACACGTTGTTTACCCTTATACCATTCAAAATATCATTTCCATTTATGCTTAATATACAGCTAGTAGGAAAAATTTTACACAGTATCCTTTATCACATAGCTGACTAATACTTAACAAAGTATGCTTTAAGCCTTCTACTAATAATATATTTTCAATGAAAATGTTCTTAAGATTTCCAATCATGCCTGACCCCGACCACCTTTCTTGTGGTGTTATCTCTCCAAGTGTAACCTTGCCTCCACTTCTGGCTTCCAGCTATATTAATTATGCAGTATCTCAAGTCATATGCTTTGAGCAACAACTATCCAGGTACCATATGCTCTCATGAGGTCTTGTGTGAGAGCGACCCTGCAAAATTATCAAACAATAGACCTGGGAACCCAAACAAGTTTGGGTTCTCCTTTAGGTAATTTATAATCAGATACATGTATGATATATCTAGGTTTATGCATCTTAGGTCTCCACACCAAATAAGTTTTCTTCTTTAAAGTATAGGTGTGCGCTATATCTCCAAACAATCCATAATTATTACATTTGACTTTTGGAAATGGATTCCTAAGTCTTCTGATACTCATCTGTCTATTCAGGGATTACATAAATTTAGGATACAAAATAGGATTAGTGAAATCTTCAAGTCTAGGGGTATCATATTTTCCTCGAGAGCTTTTATCTTCAATTTATAAAATGAATTAATATCTTTCAAAATTCGATTCGTATAATTAATTCTATAAATTTTGCTCTCAGATTAATCCTTAAAATTTTAAATTCTTATTCAAGTTTTGCATAGGATAAATTTAATCTTTCATGATTTTTATTCAAGTCGTCATACTCATCAAGTAATTTTATGTTGTTGTCGTCAATTAAAGCATCATATTTCCTAAGGATCTCTTGTTCTTTTTGTATTTCCAGAAATTTTAAAATCAGATTAGTATGCATTTTCTTTAACTTCCTATATGCATTGTGTATGTGTTCAGAGACTTCAAAAAGTTCATTATAAGTCAAGTCACATACCTCTTCTTGATCTGATTGATCAAGACTATCGGCCATTAAGCATAGATTAGTGACTTCTTCTTCCTTTTCCGTCTCAGAGGAGTCTGAAGCTAAGTCCGCCCAGAAAGCTCTTTAGAATTTTCTCTTTCCCTTCTTCACAATTTGTTTCTCCTATACCTTTTCCTTGCTAAGAGCGTCTTTGAGTTTTGGGCAGTCTGACTTAATATGTCCAGGTTTTCTGCACTCATAGCAAATAACATCATTTGAAATCTTTATATTTTTATTAAATTTACCTCGATTCTATTACTTGTGTCTCTTTTACTTCCTCTTTAGAAAGCTTTTGAATTGTCTAGTCATTAGTGCGATATCATCTTCATCCTTAGGTTGTGAGATTTCACTAACTGACTCCTCCACTTTCAGTGCAATATTCTTCTCCCTTCATGGTTCACCTGCATCAATCTTTCTTTGACTCACCCCTTACTCATAAGCAATTAGTGATCCAAGAAGATTATCTATAGAGTAAATATTTAAATCTTTAGACTATGTAATTACAGTTATTTTAGCATCATAAGTAGTAGGCAAACAACGAAGTATCTTATTAACAATTTCATTATTTGTTAGTTCCCTACCTAATGCATGCAAAGAGGTGACTATTTGTGTGAATCTTGTGTACATGTCAGAATTAGATTCATTGGGTTTCATAAAAATAATTCATAGTCATGTAACAAGATATTAAGTCTAGACTGTTTAACTTTATTAGTCCCCTCATATGTTATACAAAGTCTATCCCATATGTCATTTCCACTCTTGCAGGTGGAAACCCGCATGCAATCTTCAGATTTAAATGCACAAAAGAAACTATTCAAGCATTTGGCATTCAGTTGTGCTAAGTCACGTTCTTCTACTGTCTAGTCTTCAAAAGGTGTTTCAACTCTAACTCCATCAACTAATCTAGTTGGTTTTGTATACCTTTCCTGAACTAAGATCCACATATGATAATCAACTGACTGTAAAAATGTAGACATGCGTGTTTTTCAAAAATCAAAAGGAATATTATTAAACAATGGAGGTCTTGTTATAGAGTAACCCTTAGGTGTGTTTTTGTTTCAAAATGTAGCCATGGTCGTTAATCAAAAAGTAGTCTAAGCTTATGATTTTGAAACTATGCTCTGATACCACTTGTTGAAACTTGTTCAATATGAATTAGGTTATTAGACCTAAGCTTATATCTTAGCGGCTAACCAAGAGGGGGGGTGAATTTGTAATTTAAAAATTATCCCTATTTTGAAATTTAAATCGATAATAATTTTAGTGAATTTTTGTAGAAAAAGTTTTTTTTTTCAACCACAAATTAAATAATACATTAAAGTAAAAATAAAATGTAGCGGAAAATAAAAAGACACAAGATTTATAGTGGTTCGGTCAAATACGACCTACATCTACTCCCTGAAGGCACCCTCCGAGTATTGCACTAATACTACTAGTGACTCTCCTTTTGCACCAACAGCAAGGCGGCGAAGCCTTTACAAAACTCTCTTCCACCACTACCCGATGCTGCTCAGAACTGTTGTCCTTTTACACTTTCCAAGTATTGGCAGAGAACCGTCGTCCTTTTACACTCTTCAAGTATTGGTAGAGAACCGTCCATCCTTTCAGATTCTTTAAGTGTGGACAGAGAACCCTTCGTTCTTTCACACTCTCCAAGTGTAGGCAGAGAACCCTTCGGCTGTTCACACTCCATGAGTGTCGGCAGAGAACCAGATCTCCTTGACAGATCTTCTCACGAGAAATCTAGAAGGACGAGAGAAAAGAGTGAAGTAATCACAAATCATAATTGGAGATTCTTACCTTTGAGTACCAAGTGAATTCTTCATGCTCCAGTAGTAAGAGTCCTCCTTCAATCACTCTCTCCTTCACTCTCCCTTAAGTTTACATGAAGACCAGCAAGCAAAAAGATTACAAGGCAGTTTACAAAAGACCTTTTATATGAAAGACATGAAAAACCGTCCAAAAACTATGAATTTTCAATTTTACGTACATGATCATCCTGTATGATCGTGATTTTGTACATACAAATAGTGTAAAACTGTTACGTAGGAACTCTTATGTGCATTGGGACGAGATGACTTCGTACCCGATCATCGTCCCGTATAAATTTAGTTCATCCGATACGAACAATTATTTTAAAGCCATGTTGAAACATAACTGTAGATGATCCATATGTTAAAAGAATAGAGAACATCGTCCTGTGACGAAAGTTCATGTTCATCTTGACGAATTGTACAAACCTTTAAACCCGAGAAGATCGTCCTGGGACGAATGGTGTGTTTGGTCTAGACGGACTGTTCAAAATGAGAATCCCAAGGATAACGTCCAGCGTTGAATTTGGTATTTCATCTGGATGATCCGTTTAGAGTCATGATTGAGAGGAGATCATCCTGGGATAAATTGGGTATTTCGTCCGGACGATCCGTTTAGAGTGAGGATCCCGAGGACATTGTCCATAGATGAACTGGGTATTTTGTCTGGACGATTAGTTCAAGTTATGAATCCAGAGAAGATCTTCTTGGAATGAATGGACCATTTCATCTGGACGAACAGTTCAAAGTGAGAAATTAGAGGACATCGTCCAGGGATGAATTTGGCATTTCATCTGGAAGATTAGGACTTAGAAAAATTTCTTCACTTTTCTGTTCGTTCCATTGCTCTCCGAGGGGTATAACTGACTTGATCGTCCCGTACGAACAATGTTCGTCCCGTACGATCAGTAAAAAAAATGACCTTTCAAAGATCTCCCTTAGTGTGTATGTGTGTGCTAGGTTGCTCAATTTCAATCGTACTATTTCTGACTCAATTAAGTGAAAAATACAAACTTCAAGATACAAAATATGATATGTTGAATTTGTTTTGAAGTCTTCAGTAGTCTGGAGTACGATTATCCTGAAATGTTAGTCCACACAAGAGCAAACACAATTCTTCCAAAAAGTGTTGGGAGAAAATAATAATTGGAAAAATAATATTTGGAATCATCAAAACTATACAAGTTGCAAGAATGTAAAACATGTAAATAGCAACTCTCTTACATGTGCTCATAGGAGATTTAGAACCCACATCCACTTTTTCAAAAAAATTTAATTTTTAAAACTCAGTTAGTCTTCTTTGGAAAAAATTGAAACCAATGATGATCACTATCGTCATCTTCAAATGATTGATTAGTACATGATAATTTCTCCCTTTAGGAAGATGTATAATTTCTTATCAGGATTGTTAATATGAAATTAATGATATTTCTTCCAAATTATTATAGTTAAATATAAATATAATGTCATTTCAACCCTTCAAGGTAAGATCTAATTTTTTCATGAACTATTACAACCTAGATGAAACTTTCAACTTCATTATCTAAACCCGTTAAGGAATTATATCTTCACTTCTCGAGGTAACATATCATTCATAATGATGTGTTTTATTATGAGATTAAAATCATGAATTAAAATTTCTAAAATAAAACTAATTTTTAAAGCCTATTTTTTAAACTTTCAACACAAATAAAAAAATGGCACACCCAATGGGACAAAATCTCTCTCTATATCTCTAATAATGGAGAAATTATATTTCATTGGAAGTTATAACTACATTTCCTTTTGTTAGCCTATTTACCAATTTCCTCCTTGGGTGAGCTTAGCCAATATAAAAAAATACATGTCAAAAAGAGAGGTGAGAAACCTCTACCCAAATTAGTCTTTGATATTTTTGCCCCTAAGTCAATTGGTGGAGAGAAAGAGTTAAGTCAAATTCCTAGGGCCTTCACATCAATTTTATAAGCTGACATGATTTAGTTTAACTCAATATGTTGAGCTTTAAAAATTGAAGAAGGTCTACTTAATTTCAACCTTAAATTCAAATTCAAATTCACTCTCAAATCTCAAGTTTAAATTAGGCCTTGACATTTCACCCCCAAAATAATTATTAGGGTAAGAGAGTGTAAAGCCAACTGGTTTGGAATTTTCTCTTATAAATTTTGCAAACCTTATGTTGAATGAAATTAAACATTTTTTAGTTTCAAAGTTCAAAAAAAAAAAAAAAATCCCTCAATTTCAAAATCTTAGCTCTAATACAAAATCTTTCAAATTCATTTTGATTATCATTGTTATATGTTATGCTACAACATCACTATGTAGCCTAGCATATACAATGAAAATCTGAATCTTTTCAAATCATAGGTGGCCTTTGCATCTTATCATCATATGTTAGGTTATAACATTCTATGTCCCAGCATATGTGATAAGATAAAGGGTCCCTTATTAAATTCTCAATTTTTATTTCAAAATCCTAATTCAAATTCCAAAAAAAAAAACTCATTTTGCTAAAATGGCCGGCAAGCTGATTTTTACCTTCGAGAAGGGCTTGACTTGTGAGGAAATTAATTTTGGAAGTGCAATTCAATTTTGGTTTGGGTTTTTAGACTTTTGAACTACCAATGAATTGAGAGAAACTAGTCGACTTGGATGCTACTAAATTTGACAATCCTGTAATAGAATTGGTTCTGGGACCAGCGACTGACTCCCTCAATCCCAATAAGGATGAGGAATAGTTAAAAGCTCTTATAGAGACTATCAAAGTTAAATCTATTTTTGAGAAGGGATCGGGTTCTGAAATCCCGTTCACCAGCAAGAATCAATGAAAGAATTATCTAAGAACGGTAAGGAAGAAAATCACTAAGGAAAGAAAAGTTGTTGAATTAAAAGCCATAGGCTAGGTCAAGATAGAGGCTATTGAGGATCTACCTATTCTTGCTTCCTCTCCACTCCTTAGGGGGAGTCGATTTCAGGAGAGGATAACTAGGATAGCTAGTTCCCTACCATGCTCAATGGATTACTCTACTAAGAAAACTTAAAAGGAGAAGCAACTATAGAGGACTAGAATGCTTAAAAATATAATTCATACCTATACTGCCCATGCTGGAGAAACCAAGGAATAATATATGAGACACATAAAGGTGGTTATCTCACATAAGTTTGATAAAGAAATCTTGAAGGAAGAAAGGTCTAAAGCAAAGAATCTAACTCCCTAGCCTTTCTAAAGAATACGAAGTTTACTAGACAACCAGTAACATTTATGTTAGTTGATGGATACCACTGGATACCACACCCCTTCATCCTCTAAGACGGAGGGAATTTTATTGACCGAATTTGGCAGACCATCAATCCCTGCTTCAAAATTTACAAAGTTAGCCTAAATAGTGGTTAGGTCCATAGATCAAGATTGGAATAAATAGACTGTTGAAGCCAAGGGAAAGAGGCCCAAATCCCCTAAGAAGTAGTATGTTCTTATGAAAGTCAGCAAAATTTAATATGCCTAGATTCTGCCAAATGTTCCTGAGCTCCCTACCCAATGATCTAAGGACTCTACCCTACCTGGTAAAGGAGTTATTACCCTTCAAGCTCCTTCATCATCCTCAAGAGTAAATGTACCTCACCCTATAGTGCATGCCACCCTTTACCCCGGGATACTTGAATGGGAAGGGATAGACCCAAATATAGACCAAGAGATGGTTTATTAAATGGAAGAAGAGCTTGCCTCTATAGAAGACCTGAAGCTACAAGACATTCTTTCCAAACTGAATCAAAACGAGTATGAGGAAATATTAAATTACAAAGGACACTTACCAGTCGACTCTGAGATAATTGATCACATACCAGTCGATGAGGTAGTTCAAGAGATTAGGGATATTTTGAAATGGAAAGAAGAAGAAGGAGCTTTTGATCCAGAACTTTATGATTTAATGATGGAAGAATATGTGACTACTGGTAACATTTATATGGTTGAAACCAGGGGATCAGTAAAGGAAACTGGGCCAAATAAACGTCGTTCTGGCAAGGAAGAAGGTTCAATAACTGTTGATTTAGATTCTGATGGATCCGTAAGAGCTAGGGATGATGATCAACACATTAAGAACTTGGATGCAAAAGTTGCATACATGTTACTACATGTCAAGGAAATGTAAGAATGGTTGGACAAGTCACAACATCCTTTGTTTAAGTAACAACAACTTGTCATTTAAGTAGTCATTGATCTAGAAAGAAAACTAGAATCAAGATCAAAGGAACTTGAGTTAGTGTCAATAATTCCCCGAATCCAGCAGCCAGTTCCTTTAATTCCCCCAGTCCAACTAGCATTTCCTTTAGTTCCTTCAATCCCTCCACCACCCGTTTAGAAAGATCTTAAATAGTTAATTGAGGACCAGTAAGGGAGGGTTTAGCCCATTCCCAAGGGATTATATCTATTCAAAATGATTGACCCTACCCTGAGGAATATAATTTAGTCCCATATCTGAAGGGCTTTGTGCCACCATCCTTTAAAATTTTTATGAGAATTAAAAATCTAAGTTAAGAACTAGCCAACTTATGAGCGAACTGTTGCAACACAGAAGGGTCGAATGCTCTACTTGTTTGCTAATTTATTAGTATTCTTTATGGCATTGCTTTTTGGTGGTATGTTGATCTGCCCAATGGTTCCATGAGGACCTTTAATGAACTAGAAAATCTATTCTTAAAGAGATTTTATGGAGTACAGCAACACACAATTGTGGGCGATCTGGTTATCAAAAATTGAAAGCTAGGAGAGTCTTTAGTTGAGTACATCCTGAGGTGGCAAAGCCTCTCGATGAAATGTGAAACTTAGTTATAAGAGCAACACATAGTGGAGATCCTTTTGAAGAATATCCAAGGGTTTGTTACTTTTCTCCTGAAAGTCTTCATAATTAAAACCTTTGAAAAGCTTCTAAATAAAGTAACCTATAGGAAGAGTCTCCCAGGATGTCATACTTAAGGGATCTATCCGATGAAAAGAAAGTTGATAAGCCCATTAAGTCCTTTAAGAAAAGAGCAGTAATCATTTCATATCA
>NW_021319335.1:493007-511024 GCF_001605985.2 Dendrobium catenatum
CAGTACAAATGATATCAATACACTCACAATCTAAAAACACATAAAACATAAAACACAAAACATAACATAAAAGCATAACTACTAACAACACATCACTGATACAGACACATCACATCACATTGAAAAGCATAAAGAACTACATTGATCACTCAGAAGGACTCTTATCTAGAGGAAGTTGCTGGTTGTAGAAATTAAAATAACTGTTCATCATAGTCATATTTGAGTTTATACCATCGATTTGCTCTCGCATCCAACTCATATCCTGATGGTACTGAACATCCTATATTTGTAGATGAGTTTCAATTTGATCAAAGCGTTGATCAAAATGAGTATCTAGATGATCAAATCTATGAACCAAATCTTGATAATTTGGTTCACCAGCAGGTGTAGGTGGCGGTGCTTCCATTTCCTCCTCTAAGTCACTACTAATAAGTTATTCAAGATGTTCATCTGTATTAAAGATCGCTCGAAAAGATCCATCATTATAGTAGAGAGGCTCCTCTAGATTTTGAACTGGATGGACTAGTTCATACTTTTTCTCCAAAATATAGGTCACAAGATGTCCTAAGGCTTTTTTTTTTCTTTCTTTTGTAGGTGAAATGGACAATATCAGAAAGTTCATAAATGTAGTCAATGATCAATTGGGCTTCATCTATAAGTTGATTGGTCATAATCAGATAGGTCACTGTAGAAAGAAGAGGTGTGATATTGACTCGATCACCAGCTTTAGGAATAATGGATGTGCGAAGAACATGTTGGATGATACGGGTGTTGCAATTAAGAGTGACTACCTTAAGCATATGACCTACTCCTTTACATCCTCTAATTACTTGATTTACTGCTGTCTAGTCATAGTTAGTGGAGAGGTCAAAGTGTGGGCTGTAATCCCTTGAGTTCTGAAGTTTAAAAAAATTCCTAAGTCTTCTTTAGTGGTTTCTACTTTCTTTTTTAAAACATAAGACCTAATCACATATTAGTCAGAGTTAAAAGACATATTGGCAAGAAAGTAGTTGAAGGTTTCCTTATTGTACAAATGGATAAGAGTGATGATAAGGCCGAATTGGGTGGAAGCAAAAAGGTGCATTACCTTGAAAGTGAGTTGCTCTTGAAGAATGACTCTAGAGGGAGTGATTTCTGTAGAAGCAAATCTAGGGAAGGAATCTTCATTTGCCTTGGACAAGAAGTTTTCACTAGTGTTTTTTGGTGGTCCCTTAACAAGCACCTTTTGTCTTTTGTTAGAACTAGCCATGGAGAAAGCCTAGGGGAATAGAGGATTGAAAGGGATTTTGGAAGAGATGAGATTTGAGTTCAGAACCCTTATATTTAAACAAAAAATGAGTTTTCGTACAGACGAAATGAATTTCATCCCGTATGAATTTTGGTTCGTACGTACAAAAAATATTTTGTATGGACGAACAAATACGTCCAAAAATGAAACGACTTTTCGTACTCACACAAGTTACGAGGCATCCTTTCGTACAAACTTTTGACTAAGACGATTGTACAAACAAATAGGTGTTCGTCCAGGATGATCAGAAATTTCAGATTATTTTTATGACAGATTGAAACGTCCCCCATTTTGAAATGCCACGTGTTCGTATGGAGGAACCAAAGGTTCATACATACGATCATGAATAATTAATTTGATTTTATCCGTATAACTGCCTTCACGAGAACATACGATTGAATACGCACCGTCTGGATGATCATGACGATCATACATATGAATAGTGAAATGAAAACTAAAAAACTATATGCAAACCGTTCAAATCCGGCAGTTAATACACTACACAATTCGTCCCGTACGAAATGAATTTCGTACAGATGATTATCACTTTAAAAAAATTGAGAAAAAATTCAAAATCATGAATCTAAATGTGAGAGAACACAAAACAACATGGACCAAAATTCTTAAAACCAAACACAAATACAAAAAAAATGATAGAAAATACATAAAATCACAAAATCAAAGGACTCACAAAATACTAACAAAAACACATATCAATGTTGCATAATCATTTTTATTTAAGCATTCAAATCAATTACAGCAAGTCTTGTTCTTAATGTACTGAAGGTATCAAAAGCTAGTGATTTTATAAAAATATCTGCAAGTTGATTTTCTATTGTAACATGAATGAGTTCAATTTATCCCTTGGATACATGATCCCTTATGAAATAATGCCTGATGTCTATATATTTGGTTCTTGAATGTTGAATAGGATTTTTAGAAATGCAAATAGCACTAGTGTTATCACAATAAATGGGAATACCGCCTATAGTTAATCCTAAATCAATCAACTGTTATTTCAACCAAAGTACTTGTGCCACATAACTTTCTAATGCAATGTATTCAGCTTCAATAATAGATAGGGCTACTGAATTTTATTTTCTACTAGACCAAGAGACTAAAGAATATCCAATAAACTGACATGTTCCAGAAGTGCTCTTTCTATCAACTCTACAACCTGCAAAGTCAGAATTTGAATAACCAATTATTTCAAATGAAGAGCTAAACTTAGGATAACAAATTCTTAAGTTCTGAGTTCCTAACAGATATCTTAAAATTCTTTTTACTAATGTCAAATATGATTCTTTAGGATCTGATTGAAATCTAGCACATAAATAAACACTAAACATGATATCGGGCCGACTACCTGTCAAGTAAAGCAAAGATCCAATAATCCCTCTAAATTTCTTTTGATCAATAGATTTTTCCTTAGGGTCCTTATCCAACTGAACTGAGGAACTCATAGGTGTACTAAAAGATTTAGCATCGTCCATTTCATACTTTTTGAGGATGTCCTTAACATATTTTGACTGACTAAGAAATGTACCCTCCTCCATTTTCTTAATGCTAAAGCCTAGAAAGTAACTTAAATCTCCCATTAGACTCGTCTCAAATTCACTACTCATTGTTTTAGAAAAATCATCACAAAGATTTTTATTTGAAGATCCAAAGATGATGTCATCAACATAAATTTGTACAATGAGTATATCCTCTCCAATTTTCTTCAAAAAGAGGGTTGTATCTACATTCCCTTTTTCAAAAGATCTCTTAAGTAGGAATGTGCTCAACCTCTCATACCAAGCCTTAGGTGCCTGTTTCAATCCATATAATGCCTTTTTCAGTTAAAAAATATGATTTGGGTGTTTAAAATTTTCAAAGCTTGGAGTTTGCTCTACAAAAACATCCTCTTATATTACCCCATTTAAAAAGACACTTTTAACATCCATTTGGTACAATTTAAATCCTCTAAAATAGGCAAAGGTTAACAAAACCCTAAAATTTTTAATCCTTAAAATTTTTAAATTCTTTTTCAAGTTCTGCATAGGATGATTTTAAACTTTTATAATTTTTATTCAAGTCGTCATACTCATCAAGTAATTTCATGTGGTTGTCATCAATTAAAGCATGATCTTTCCTAAGGATCTCTTGTTCTTTTTGTAATTCCAAAAATTTTAAATTCAGATTAGTATGCATTTTCTTTAACTTCTTATATGCATTATGTATGTGTTAATGTATGTGTTAAGAGAGTTCTAAAAGTTCATTGTAAGTCAAGTCGCATACCTCTTATTGATCTGACTGATCAAGACTATTGGCCATTAAGCACAGATTAGTGACTTACTCTTTCTTTTCCATCTCTGAGGAGTTTGAAGCTAAGTCCGCCCAGAAAGCTCTTTTGAATTTTCTCTTGCCCTTCTTCACAATTGGTTTCTCCTCTACCTTCTCCTTGCTAAGAGGGGATTTGAGTTTTGGGCAGTCTGATTTAATATGTCCAAGTTTCCTGTACTCATAGCAAATAACATCATTTGAAACCTTTATGTTTTTATTAAATTTACCTCGATTCCATTGCTGGCGTCTCTTTTGCTTCCTCTTCAGAAAGCTTCTAAATTGTCTAGTCATTAGTGCGATATCGTCTTCATCCTTAGGTTGTGAGAGTTCACTCTCGGACTCCTCCACTTTTAGTGCAATATTCTTCTCCCTTCATGGTTCACCTGCATCAATCTTTCTTTGACTCACCCCTTACTCATAAGCAATTAGTGATCCAAGAAGATTGTCAATAGAGTAAATGTTTAAATTTTTAGACTCTGTAATTACAGTTATTTTAATATCATAAGTAGTAGGCAAACAACGAAGTATCTTATTAACCATTTTATTATTTGTTAGTTCCCTACCTAATGCATGCAAAGAGGTGACTATTTGTGTGAATCTTGTGTACATGTCAGAATTAGATTCATTAGGTTTCATGCAAAATAGTTCATAGTCATGCAATAAGATATTAAGTCTAAACTGTTTAACTTTATTAGTCCCCTCATACGTTATACAAAGTCTATCCCATATGTCATTTCCACTCTTGCAAGTAGAAATCTGCATGTAATCTTCAAATTTAAGTGTACAAAAGAAATTATTCAAGTATTTGGCATTCAGTTGTGCTAAGTCATATTCTTCTACTGTCCAGTCTACAAAAGGTGTTTCAACTCTAACTCCATCAACTAATCTAGTTAGTTTTGTTTACCCTTCCTGAACTAAGATCCACATATGATAATCAAGTGACTGTAAAAATGTAGACATGCGTGTTTTCCAAAAATCAAAAGGAACATTATCAAACAATGGAGGTCTTGTTATAGAGTAACCCTCATGTTTGTTTCGATTTCAAAATGTTTCCATGGTCGTTAATCAAAAAGTAGTCTAAACTTATGATTTTAAAACTAAGCTCTGATACCACTTGTTGAAACTTGTTCAATAAGAATTAGGTTGTAAGACCTAAGCTTATATCTCAGCGGCTAACCAAGAGGGGGGGTGAATTTGTAATTTAAAAGTTATCCCTCTTTTGAAATTTAAACCAATAATAATTTTAGTGAATTTTTGAAGAAAAAGTTTTTTTTTCAACCACAAATTAAATAATACATTAAAGTAAAAACAAAAGCAGCGGAAAATAAAAAGACACAAGATTTATAGTGGTTCGATCAAACACGACCTACATCCACTCCCCAGAGGACCCTCCGAGTATTGCACTAATACCACTAATGACTCTCCTTTTGCACCCACAGCAAGGCGAAGAAGCCTTTACAAAAACTCTCTTCCATCACTACCCGGTGCGATAGAGAACCATTGTCCTTTTACACTCTCCAAGTGTTGGCAGAGAATCATCGTCCTTTTACACTCTCCAAGTATTGGCAGAGAACCGTCCATCCTTTTAGATTATCCAAGTGTGGGCAGAGAACCCTTCGTTCTTTCACACTCTCCAAGTGTAGGCAGAGAACCCTTCGGCTGTTCACATTCCATGAGTGTCAGCAGAGAATCGGATCTCCTTGATAGATCTTCTCACGAGAAATCTAGAAGGATGAGAGAAAAGAGTGAAGTAATATAAATCATAATTGGAGATTCTTACCTTTGAGTACCAAGTGAATTCTTCACGCTCCAGTAGTAAGAATCTTCCTTCAAATACTCTCTCACACTCTTTCCTTCACTCTCCCTTAAGTTTACACGAAGACCAGTAAGCAAAAAGATTACAAGGTAGTTTACAAATGACCTTTTATATGAAAGACACCAAAAACAGTCCAAAAACTGCAAATTTTCAATTTTACGTACATGATCGTCCCATATGATCGTGATTTCGTACGTACAAACAGTGTAAAACTGTTATATACGAACTCTTATATGCATTGGGATGAGGTGACTTCGTACCTGATCATCGTCCCGTATGAACTTAATTTGTCCGGTACGAAAAGTTATTTTAAAGCCACGCTGAAACATAACTGTAGACGATCCATATGTTAAAAGAACATAGAACATCATCTTGGGATGAATGTTCATGTTCATCTTGACGAATAGTACAAACCTTTAAACCCGAGAAGATCATCCTGGGACGAATGGTGTGTTTCATCTGGATGAACTGTTAAAAATGAGAATCCCAAGGACAACGTTCATAGATGAATTTGGTATTTCATCTGGACGATCCGTTCACAGTCAGGATCCAGAGGAGATCATCCTGGGACAAATTGGGTATTTCGTCCGGACGATCCGTTTAGAGTGAGGATCCTGAGGACATCGTCCAGAGAAGAACGGGGTATTTCGTCTGGACGATTAGTTCAAGTTATGAATCCAGAGAAGATCGTCTTGGAACGAATGGAACATTTCATCTGCACGAACAGTTCAAAGTGAGAAATCAGAGGACATCGTCCAGGGATGAATTTGGCATTTCGTCTGGATGATCAGGACTTAGAAAAATTTCTTCACTTTCCTATTCGTTCCATTGCTCTCTGAGGGGTATAACTGACTTGATCATCTCGTACAAATAATGTTCGTCCCGTACGATCAATAAAAAAAATTGACCTTTTAAAGATCTCCCTCAGTGTGTGTGTGTTAGGTTGCTCAATTTCAATCATACTCTTTCTGACTCAATAAAGTGAAAAATACAGACTTCAAGATACAAAATATGATATGTTGAATTTGATTTGAAGTCTTCAGTAGTCTGGAGTATACTTATCCTGAAATATTAGTCCACACAAGAGCAAACACAATTCTTCCAAAAAGTGTTAGGAGAAAATAATAATTGGAACAATGATATTTGGAATCATCAAAACTATACAAGTTGTAAGAATGTAAAACATGCAAATAGCAACTCTCTTAACAACATGTGCTCATAGGAGATTTAGAACCCACATCCACTTTTTCAAAAAAATTTAATTTTTAAAACTCAATTAGTCTTCTTTGGAAAAAATTGAAACCAATGATGATCATTATCGTCATCTTCAGATGATTGATTAGTACATGATAATTTCTCCCTTTAGGAAGATGTATAATTTCTTATCAGGACTGTTAATATGAAATTAATGATATTTCTTCCAAATTATTACAGTTAAATATAAATATAATGTCATTTTAACCCTTCAGGGTAAGATCTAATTTTTTCATGAACTATTACAACCTGGATGAAATTTTCAGCTTCGTTATCTGAACCCGTTAAAGAATTATATCTTTACTTCTCGAGGTAACATAAAATTCATAAGGATGTGTTTTATTATGAGACTAAAATCATGAATTAAATTTTCTAAAAGAAAATTAATTTTTCAAAGCCTATTTTTTAAACTAGCAACACATAAAAAAATGGCACACCCAATGGGACAAAATCTCTCTTTATATCTCTAATAATGGCGAAATTATATTTCATTGGAAGTTTTAACTACCTTTCCTTTTGTTAGCCAATTTACCAATTTCCTCCTTGGGTGAGCTTAGCCAATATAAAAAAATACATGTCAGAAAGAGAGGTGAGAAACCTCTACCCAAATTAGTCTTTGATATTTTTTTCCCCCAAGTCAATTGGTGGAGAGAAAGAGTTAAGTCAAAAACCTAGGGCCTTCACATCAATTTTATAAGCTGACATGATTGAGTTTAACTCAATATGTTGAGCTTTAAAAATTGAAGAAGGTCTACTTAATTTCAACCTTAAATTCAAATTCAAATTCACTCTCAAATCTCAAGTTTAAATTAGGCCTTAAAATTTCACCCCCAAAATAATTATTAGGGTAAGAGAGTGTCAAGCCAACTAGTTTGGAATTTTCTCTTATCAATTTTGTAAACCTTATATTGAATGAAATTAAACAATTTTTAGTTTCAAAGTTCAAAAAAAAAAAAATCCCTGAATTTCAAAATCTTAGCTCTAATCCAAAATCTTTCAAATTCATTTTGATTGTCATTGTTATATTTTACGCTATAACATCACTTTGTAGCCTAGCATATACAATGAAAATATGAATCTTTTCAAATCATAGGTGGCCTTTGCATCTTATCATCATATGTTAGGTTATAACATTCTATTGCCCAAGCATATGTGATAAGATAAAGGGTCCCTTATTAAATTCTCAATTTTTATTTCAAAATCCTAATTCAAATTCCAAAAAAAACTCATTCTGCTAAAATGGCCGGCAAGCTGATTTTTACCTTTGAGAAGGGCTTGACTTGTGAGGAAATTAATTTTGGAAGTGCAATTCAATTTTGGTTTGGGTTTTTAGACTTTTGAACTACCAATGAATTGAGAGAAACTAGTCGACTTGGATGCTACTAAATTTGACAATCTTGTAATAGAATTGGTTCTGGGACCAGCGACTGACTTCCACAATCCCAATAAGGATGAGGAACATTTAAAATCTCTTATAGAGACTATCAAAGTTAAATCTATTTTTGAGAAGGGATCGGGTTCTGAAATCCCATTCACCAGCAAGAATCAATGAAAGAATTATCTACGAAGGGTAAGGAAGAAAATCACTAAGGAAAGAAAAGTTGTTGAATTGAAAGCCTTAGGCTAGGTCAAGATAGAGGCTATTGAGGATCTACCTATTCTAGCTTCCTCTCCACTCCTTAGGGGGAGTCACTTTCAGGAGAGGATAACTAGGATAGCTAGTTCCCTACCATGCTCGATGGATTACTCTACTAAGAAAACTTAAAAGGAGAAGCAACTATAGAGGACTAGAATGCTTAAAAATATAATTCATACCTGTACTGCCCATGCTGGAGAAACCAAGGAATAATATATGAGACACCTAAAGGGGGTTATCTCACATAAGTTTGATAAAGAAATCTTGAAGGAAGAAAGGTCTAAAGCAAAGAATCTAACTCCCCAGCCTTTCCAAAGAATAAGAAGTTTACTAAACAACCAGTAACATCTATGTTAGTTGATGGATATCACTGGGTACCACACCCCCTCATCCTCTAAGACGGAGGGAATTTTATTGACCGGATTTGGCAGGCCATCAATCTCTGCTTCCAAATTTACAAAGTTACCCTCAATAGTGGTTAGGTCCATAGATCAAGATTGAAATAAATAGACTGTTGAAGCCAAGGGAAAGAGGTCCAAATCCCCTAAAAAGTAGTATGTTCCTATGAAAGTCAGCAAAATTGAATATGCCTAGATTCTTCCTAATGTTCCCGAGCTTCCTACCCAATGATCTAAGGACTCTACCCTACCTGGTAAAGGAGTTATTACCCTTCAAGCTCCTTCATCACCCTCAAGATTAAATGTACCTCACCCTGTAGTGGATGCCACCCTTTACCCCAGGATAGTTGAATGGGAAGGGATAGACCCAAATATAGACCAAGAGATGGTTTATTAAATGGAAGAAGAGCTTGCCTCTACAGAAGACCTGAAGCTACAAGACATTCTTTCCAAACTCAATCAAAAAGAGTATGAGGAAATATTAAATTACAAAGGATACTTACCAGTCGACTCTGAGATAATTGATCACATACCAGTCAATGAGGTAGTTCAAGAGATCAGGGATATTTTGAAATGGAAAGAAGAAGAAGAAGCTTTTGATCAAGAACTTGATGATTTAATGATGGAAGAATATGTGACTACTTGTAACATTTATATGGTTGAAACCAGGGGATCAGTAAAGGAAATTGGGCCAAATAAATGTCATTCTGGCAAGGAAGAAGGTTCAATAACTGTTGATTTAGATTATGATGGATCCGTAAGAGCTAGGGATGATGATCAACACATTAAGAACTTGGATGCACAAGTTGCAGACATATTACTACAGGTCAAGTAAATGCAAGAATGGTTGGACAAGTCACAACATCCTTTGTTTAAGTAACAACAACTTGTCATTTAAGTAGTCATTGATCTAGAAAGAAAACTAGAATCAAGATCAAAGGAACTTGAGTTAGTGTCAATAATTCCCCCAATCCAGCAGCCAGTTCCTTTAATTCCCCTAGTCCAACTAGTATTTCCTTCAGTTCTTTCAATCCCTCCACCACCCGTTCAGAAAGATCTTAAATAGTTAATTGAGGACCAGTAAGGGAGGCTTTAGCCCATTCCCAAGGGATTATATCTATTCAAAATAATAGACCCTACCCTGAGGAATATAATTTAGTCCCATATCTGAAGGGCTTTGTGCCACCATCCTTTAAAATTTTTATGAGAATTAAAAATCTAAGATAACAACTAGCCAACTTCTGAGCGAACTGTTGCAACACAGAAGGATCGAATGCTCTACTTGTTTGCTAATTTATTAGTATTCTTTATGGCATTGCTTTTTGGTGGTATGTTGATCTGCCCAATGGTTCTATGAGGACCTTTAATGAACTAAAAATTGTATTCTTAAAGAGATTTTATGGAATGCAGCAGCACACAATTGTGGGCGATCTGGTTATCAAAAATTGAAAGCTAGGAGAGTATTTAGTTGAGTATATCCTGAGGTGGAAAAGCCTCTTGATGAAATGTGAAACTTAGTTATAAGAGCAACACATAGTGGAGATCCTTTTGAAGAATATCCAAGGGTTTGTTACTTTTCTCCTGAAAGTCTTCATAATTAAAACCTTTGAAAAGCTTCTAAATAAAGTAACCTATAGGAAGAGTCTCCCAGGATGTCATACTTAAGGGATCTATCCGATGAAAAGAAAGTTGATAAGCCCATTAAGTCCTTTAAGAAAAGAGCAGTAATCATTTCATATCAGGTAGCCATTCTAACATTAATTCGAGTATCAATGATATGACGTTGAATATGTGATTAAGGGTGATTTGCAACCATTTTATATTTAATAGATCGAGATCGATGAGGATGCCACATACTACACACCAAAAGGTTCCTCTTCCCATTCTATGGTTAAGATCAATATTGAAGAGAAAATAATTGAGCAAAGATTCAATCAAAATCAAGAATCAAAAGAAGAAAAGAAAAAAATCAAAAAGTATAAGAATCAGATAGTAAAGATGAAATTGAAATCATATTCCTTAGGCCTCCAAACATATTACTTCAAAGAGGCAGGAGGATGGCTCAAAGGGCACATGGTTGAGGCTGTGTTTCATTTGAAAGAAGAGCAACCCTAGTGTATATTGATCTTAAATCAAGTTCTGATGAAAAGCCAAAAAATGGGATGTTGTAATTCCTTTTGATTAACATAAAATCAATCCTCCTCCAAAGTTTGATCTGGCGTTAGAATAAGATAGTGATCCTAAGTTTGACGCTCCAAAAGTTCAAAGTGATGAGCCTGAATTGACCATGTACAAAATACTTGGTAGGAAAATTGAAGCCTTAACCATAACCCCACTATCTGTAGGAAGGTTTGCAGCATTAGTGATTAAGAAAGCTCCTAACCTAGATGGCTAAGTAAGGAAAGTCTATAAGTTCTATCCTAGCTCCTCCTCCTAAGGAAAAGAAGAAGATGCAACCCCTGAGGATACATATTTTATTGAATTAATGGAATTACCTTTTAGTTACTTTCCTACTATTGTTAGAAGTCTTATCTCTAAGGTTCTCACACTGAGTCAATGGATTAAGGGTCAAACTCATTACCACGAAAGTCTTTGGTATACAAAAAAATAAGAGAAACTTGGTAAGTGGTATCGTATTTGGTATTGTTAGCATATTTAACGATGATTAATATTGTTTTGTAATAGCTGATCATCTTGGATTTAAGAATGTTTCTATGGAAGTCATCGACTCCCTAGGCAGACTTTATTTGGAGACTTCGGATGACTCCAATGAACTTCAAGTTTGGGATGCATCCCCCGAATTCAAAGAAGATATTAAATCGACATTTGATGAATTGAAAGAGGTTAACCTTGGAACAGAAGATGACCCTCGCCCCATTTTTATAAGTTCGTTGTTGAGTGAGGATGAGTGTATGGGTTTTGATTCAACTTCTTTCTGAGTTTAGGGACTATTTTTCCTGTATATATAATGAAATGCTGAGTTTTTCTACCGATTTAGTAGTCTATAAACTTAGAATCTTGCATGATGTCATTCCTGTCAAACAAACTCCTCTATGCAAACTCTTAGAAATTAAGCAACAAGTAGTTTTTAAATCAATAAGGTAGTTGAGGCCGGATTTATTTGAGAGGAATAATATCCCTCTTGGGTAGCCAGTGTTGTACTAGTTTGAAAGAAGAACAGTCAAATTCAGATTTGTGTCGACTATACGGATCTGAATAAGGCATATCCCAAGGATAAATTTATTTTGCCCAAACCTGAGCTTATGGTGGACAATGCCTCTTCGCATGTTTTTTCTTCTTTATAGATGGCTCGTCTGGTTACAATCAAATCAAGATGGCCCTAGAAGATTAGAGAAATATTGCATTTAGGACCCCTATAGGAATCTTCTATTATAAGGTAATGTAATTTGGCCTTAAGAATGGTGGTACAACCTACCAGCAAGCCATGACTCATATCTTTGATGATTTAATCCATAATCGAGTGCTATATTTATGATTTGGTTATCAAGAGAAAAGTTAAAGACCCTCACCTATATGACTTAAGAGTCATTTTTGAGTTGTTGTGCCGCTAAGACCTAAAAATAAATCCTTTGAAGTGTTCTTTCGATTTCACCATAGGGAAATTTTTTGCCTTCGTAATGAGGCATCGCGGAATCAAAACTGATCCTGCCAAGATCTAAGCCATCTTAAATATGCCTCATACTAAGAGTCATACTCAACTAAGGTTTGTCGAAGGTAGGTTTTCGTATATAAGAAGGTTTATATCAAATCTTTCTAGAAGATGTCAACCTTTTACTATCCTATCTAAGTAGGACACTAAATTTGTTTAGGATGAGAAATTTTAAAATGTTTTTGATTTCATCAAAGAATACATTACTAATCTACCAGTCTTGGCAGCCCTTATTTTAAGTAAACCTCTTATTCTCTACACTGCTACCCTCGACGAGTCTCTTGACACTCTTCTAGCTCAAATAAATGATGAGTGGAGAAAGAAAGCCCTCTATTACCTGAGCCAAAGACTTCTCCCCATGGAAATTGGGTACCCTTCAATTGAGAAGCATTGTCTTGCCTTAGTTTTTGTAGCCAAAAACTAAGACAATACATTCTTTCTCATCAAGTTAGTTTGATTTTAAGAGTCAATATATTGCAATATCAAATGACCTTACTTACATTGTCAGGACGTTTGGCTCAGTGGACTATGATATTACTTCAATTTGAAATCACTTTCATTCCCCTACGTGTTGTGAAATGATAGGATGTTACTGACTTTCTTACAACACACCCGCTACTGGAAAATTCTCCTTTAAATGGTCATTTACCTAACAAAAAAATCATAAGTTTAAAGGAATTTGACAATCTTATCTAGGAATTATATTTTGATTGTGTGGAGTCCTCTTAATGGGGCAAAACCCAAAAATCTACAATCCCAAAAAAAGCTAGAATTAACTTGATTTTCTTAACACCATAGAAGGGAATGATATATTTTTCTTATCGTTTACCAGAGCCTTATATTAACAACAAGGCTGAGTATGAAGCTATGATAATTGGCCTTGATCTTATAATGTTGATAGAGATTAAAGAGATTAAAATATTTAGTGATTCTCAATTGGTAATCAACCAGATTGTAGGAACCTATAAGATTTTAAATCCCAACCTCCTCAAATATCGTTAGTACACCAGTCACCTACTTGAGTGTACTCCTATCGTAACCTTATATAAAATTCTCTGTGGAAATAAATCTGTGACATATGCCTTATCAAAGCTCACAAAGGAATTTACATGTGCGTAAGAATCCTCTATTCCTATAGAGATTCAAGATTGTCAGGTCCTACCTCCTATAAATTTGGAGCACATAAACAAGAAATCTTCCAAGATTCTGTCTGCCTCTTCAACAGCTGATGAATAAGGTAATTAGATATAAGATTTAATTAACTACCTTCAAGAGGGTAAACTTCCCGAAGAGAAATCCCTTGCCAACTAGATCAAGAAATGTGCCATATCATATGCACTTGTGAAAAATATGTTGTACCATCGATCATTCAATCAGATATGGCTATGTTGTTAAAATAAATGAGAGGCCCTAAAGGTCATTAAGGAGGTTTGTTCTAGACTATGTGGTTCTCATCAATCGGTACCTAAGATGAAAAGGAAAATCAAATGAAATGGATATTACTGGCAACTAATGATTGATGATTGCATGAATATTACAAATTATTATCATCAATGACGGGTATATGGTGTGATTTTAAATCAACCGCCTTACTTGTTGCATCACACGATAGCTTTATGTCCCTTAAAAAGTTAGGACATGAATATTATCGGATCGATTGACCCTCTATCTTTGAAGAGTCATCGCTTATTTAGCGGTAATTGATTACTTCTCAAAGTAGGTGAAAGCAGTTCCCCTATGAAATGTAACATCACACCATGTTATGAAATTCTTTCATGACAATATCATAGACCAATTCGACATACCCCGTAGAATCATATTGGATAATGGGTCCACTATCAAGTCTGCAAAAATTAATAATTTTATAAGGCACCACAGTATTGACTAGTGATACTTAATGATCTATTACCCCTGTGCTAATGGATTGGCGGAGACCTTCAATAAGACCCTAGTATAAATCATCAAGAAGACCCTCAATGATAATAAATGTCAATGGGATGAGAGGTTGATTGAAGCCTTATGGGCCTATCAGACTACTTATAAAACCCCAATCTAATACACTCCGTTAGCACTAATGTACGAGGCTGTACTACCCTTGGAAGTATAGATCCCTTCACTCAAAGTTATGATCTAGAATTAAATCACAACTTAATAGAAAGTACGAATTTGGCTAGAGGAGCTCAAAGGCCTTGAAGAATGTTGTCTCCAAGCTCAATGGAGTCTGGAGTTGTATAAAGCCTGAATGGTTCAAGCTCATGATAAGGTAGTGTGACCTAGAACCTTCTAAGTAGGAGACTTGGACTTGGTTCTTTGGAGGCCTATTATAGCTCACCGAAAGATAGGTGGAAGTTTAAACTGACTTGGGAAGGACCCTTAGTTATAAAGATAATCTATGAATGCAGCTCATATCATCTAGTTGATTGTAAAGAAAATCACCCAATACTATTAGTTAATGTACAATTTCTTATGAAAAAATATGCTTGATGTAACTTGAATTTTGAATCAATAGAAATATTTACAAGTTTTGAATCATTTTGAATTGCTCTCATTTAACTTTTAAATCTCAAATTTAGTTTTCTTTCCTTAGGGATAGGTTTTTCCTTTCCCTAGGGTTAGAACCTACTAACAATGGAGCATGCCTTTTGAGGCACTGTCCTAGTATCAACATTTAATCTGTCTATTAGGAATAAGTCCTCTATCGGTATCTTATAGACCAAAGGTTAGGTGATGCCTACCTTGGAATTCTATTTTAATCTATCTATTAGGAATAAGTCCTCAAGCTGCATCCAATAGACCTAAGGTTAGGTGATGCCTACATTGGAATTCAACTGTAACATGTTTATTAAAATTAAGTCCTCTATCAGTATCCTATAGATCTTAGGTTAGGTGATGCCTACCTTGGAATTTAACTTCAATCCATCTATTAAGTGTAAGTCCCCTATCGACATCCTATAGACATGAGGTTAGGTGATGCCTACATTGGAATTCAACTTTAATTAGTCTATTAAGAATAAGTCCTCTATCGATCTCATATAGACTCGAAGTTAGGTGATGCCTACCTTGGAATTCAAATTCAATATGTCTACTAGGAATAAGTCCTTTATCGACAGCCTATAGACCCAAGGCTATATGATGCCTACCAAGGAATTTAACTTTAATTTGTCTATTAGGAATAAGTCCTATATTAGCATCCTATAGGCCTAAGGTTAGGTAATGCCTACCTTAAAATTCACTTTAATTTATTTATTTTGTGTAAGTCCTCTATCGGAATCCTGTAAACCTAAGGTTAGGTGATTCCTTCCTTGGAATTCAACTTCAATATGTCTATTAGGTATAAGTCCTCCATCGGCATCCTATAGACCTGATGTTAGGTGATGTATACCTTAGAATTCAACTTCAATCTATCTATTAGGTGTAACTCCTCTATCGGCACCCTATAGACCAGAGGTTAGGTGATGCCTACCTTAGAATTTAACTTCAATCCGTCTATTATGGGTAAGTCCTTTATCAACATGCTTTATACCTAGGGTTAGGTGCTACCTTTCATTAGAATTAAAATTCTACTTTGATCCTCTCATTCGATTATTGCCAATATTTGTAGAAGAACTTTATTCTACTACACATATTGAGGGTTCATTTATTGACCTCATTTCTATATAAGGTCATCAAGAACTATCTGAGCCTCAACTTAGTGATCTGATGGTTAAAAATTGCCTGCTTTTCAATCATATAGATTGCAATTAAACTCTAGTCTAGTCCCTAATCAAATCGATTCCAAATTATAGCTTAATTTTTAATTCCACACTCTAAGTCAACTTTCAATCAAACCCTAATAATGTTTAACCATTCTCAATCATTCATTTAATTATGATGGGTATAAATAACTCAAGACTCAGTCAATCACATCCAAAATCCATTCAAATCCACAACTCTAGGTTAAAATCAAGGGTTAAGGACCCATGTCCTAAAATCTTTTCTAGGTGATTTTTAGTCCCCTTGAAATATAGTCAAATAACCTCTGATTCAAAATCTATCAGCTACACATTGGTTAGACACTTTCATTGGATAGGCCTTGACTCAACACATCTCACACATTAAACCCAACCTTTTACTTGACATAGGTTACACCCAGTCCGACTCAAATTGTGCAAGTTTAGGTCAACCTAAGTCTTAGTCTCAAATTAGGCTGCCTCCTACCCAAATAAGCCTTTGGTTATGTTTTATGACCTCTAGACACCTTTCCACTTCATCCTGACCTAATTAGTGGCCGGTAGCTTCCAAAGAAAACCAAAATGAGCTCAGGTTATCCCCTCACCCCCCCCTTATGATCCCTAGCTAGAACCTTCTCCAAGCTCTAAATTTGCTTCTTTTGAGCTTACGAGGTCTCCATAGGTTTTCATCTTCAAGTTGGTAGCCATCCAATGTCTTGCTCAAGCAATCCCGACCGTCCATGGCCGTGGAGTTCACTTGAATAGGGCACTCCATTCCAATCTGCCTCATTCACTCACATGATTTCAAAAATCCTCCCTAGAGCTCTCTGAGCATTCCCCTTCATTTTCCCAACTTACTATCCTCTTCCAACTACTATCCTAAGTGAAATCTAGCAAAAACTCTCTGCCTCCCACTTAAACTCTTACTTTCAATAATCCATTGGCCAAGATATCTGAAGGAGAATTACTCCTCCTCATCCTCTAAAGCTTCTTGATAGAAAAACCCATTTGTTGGGGCTTTCTACACTATGAGAATCCATTCCCGAGCTCTCTAGTTATGTAGTCTGATCAAGTGTGAAGAAAACTTCTAATCCAACATATTTCCACCACTAGATTGAAAGCTTTCACCATCCTGATCCTTCCTGTGAAATTTTGAAGGAGTTCACTGGCATGATCTCTCATATCATACCGAAGAAGCTCTATGACTTTTGTTCCATGTGGGAGGTTGAACACATAATCTTAGCCATTGAATTCAATCAAAAGTTTGTATTATATCCCACGATCTCAGAGTCCATTTAACTATAGCCGTCTGATCTACGATCCAATGGTTACATTCAATCTATCATTTACATATATTACAATCTAGGATCCCTAATCTGTGATTTTGAAGATTACAAATAATGTTAATTGAATTATTTCATTCTTCATTAAATATTTTAAATTTTACTCTTGTATATGAGTACTAACATTTTAAGGATATTACATACTGCTTAAGATAATGGAAGACTCAAGACTGGGTAGAATAGGACGTGAAGGAGTCTGTAATTTTTATTTTCTTTACTTTTTTGTTTTTTGAGTCTGGCCAAAAAATAGTGTATGCAAATTGAGTGACCATGGACACACATAGGGGGAAAGTCTTTTAAAGAAAATTTTTTTTTTTTTAAAATATATCATACTATACAATATACTGTGGCTTAATGACTAACTTCTGTGAACTAATCGTACTGTACAATTGTACTATACGATTTATTTTACCCTAAATCCTAGCCACCGGATTAATTTAAGTTTTTAAATTTTGAATTTTAAACACATCATACTGTATGATGCAAATCATACTATATGAAGATTTGCAAACTTGTTAAAATTAACCCCTATGGTTAGTCAATTAAATCAAGGTTTAATTAATGATTGATGATTGTA
>NW_021319335.1:516476-528931 GCF_001605985.2 Dendrobium catenatum
ACATCAATACAAGACTATTATTCTATAGAACCCAAATCGAATCAAGTCCTGATAATTTTCTATTCGATTAAAATCGCGTAGAATCAATTCCGACCGGTAAAATCTTCGTAGAATACAGTCAAATCGTGTGCAATAATCATATCTATAACATATCAAAAGTTGTGCGGTGAAAGTTGTGCCAATACGAAATCACGTCGAAAAGTCGACTACGAAAACACAAAACAAATCATAACTCGGTCAAAACTCAATATCTTTGAAAACAGAAATAGGGTTCGGAGTCCTTACCACGAGATCTTCACTTTTCCCAACAGCAGCGTCGGACGAAAAGCGCTCCGCGGCCTCCAAAACCAGGTTTTCCTCTTTTTCCCTTTCTCTTTCTCTCTCCTCAAAATATCTGATTTTATAAAAATGATTTTCTCTCTCCTCAAAACGACCAGATTTTCATTTATCATTAGTCGGATCGGCCCGGCCGATCGCCAGATCATCCCAGGACGATTAGACCAAAAACGATCGGCCTGGACGACTCCCAGAACTATTCTCAGGCCAATATTTTCTACAGTGCCGATCGGCCTGGACGATTTTCAATCTTCCTGGACGATCCTGAGAGGAAAAATCCAAATCAGAGAGGAACAGTAAGGGAACGAGGTTTCACAGCAGAGAACCCTTCGGCTGTTCACACTCTCCAAATGTCGCCAAAGAATTGGATCTCCTTGACATATCTTCTTCTCAAGAAATCTAGAAGAAAGAGAGAAAAGAGTGAAGTTATCAAGAACCAAAAGTAGAGACTCTTACCTTTGAGTACCAAGTGAAACCTTCACGCTCCAGTAGTAAGAATTCTCCTTCAAACACTCGCTCACACTCTCTCCTTGACTCTCCTTTCAATTGGCACAAAGATCAGTATGCAAAAAGATTAAGTGACAGTTTATATTGGACTTTATATAGAAAAGACACAAAAAATCGTCCAAAAACTGCTAAAATTCAAGTCTGTCAGCAGTGGATCGTCCCGTACGATCGTGGATCATCCTAGACGATGTTACCTAATTCAGTTAAAAATGAACCCAATGTATATTGGTACGAACTAACTTCGTACACCTTAATCATCCCGTACGAATATCTGGTACGAACGGTTATACCATAGGTCGGTTCGAAAATTTGCAGGAAGTTGCCAAATTTTCAAGAGTCGGTTCGCTTCGTCCTAGGATGAATATGAGTTCGTCAGGACGAAATTTTTATAGATTACATTTCATCCTGGGATGAATTAGAGTTCATCTGGACGAAAATTTTCCAGAGAGCATTTCATCCTAGCACGAATATGGATTTCATCTGAATAAAAATTTTCCAGAGGACATTTCATCTTAGAACGAATTGGAGTTCGTCTAGATAAAAATTTTCCAGAGAGCATTTCATCTTGGTATGAATATCAATTTCATCTGAACGAAAATTTTCCAGAGCTCATTTCGTACTAGGACGAATAGGAAATTCGTCCTGGACAATCAGGACTTAGAAAAATTTTCTGTGCTTCCTGTTCGTTCCAATGCTCTTCCGAGGAGATAACTGACTTGATCGTCCCGTACGAACGGTGTTCGTCAATATAATTTTTAAAGATCTCCTTAATTGTGTGTATGTTTATTTACACAATTACAATCACTCCCTCTCAAACTCAATTCAAAGAAAAATATAAGCTTCAATTTACAAACTATTTCATGCTGAATTTGATTTGAAGTATTCGTTAGTCTGGAGTTCGAATTTCCTGAAATGTTAGTCCACACAAGAGCAAAAATAAATCTTCCAAAAAGTGTTAGGAGATAACAAAACTTAAAACAATAATATTTGAAATCATCAAAACTATACAAGTTGCAAAAATGTAAAACATGCAATTAGCAACTCTCATAACAATCTCCTCCTTTTTTATGATGGAAAAACAATTATTATTTGTATAATTTTTAAATTTTAAGATTCTCCTAAACTCCCTCTGAATTGATTAACATTTGAAAATAAGGAGGCTTTGTACAACAATTTTATCTCTCCTTTTTTTAAAAATTTTAAAATGCAACAAAAATAATACTACGAAACAGAAATACGATACGAGCAAGGATACAAAAAGATACGAAAAAAATATGAGTTGTGAAAATATATGAACAAATAATATTTTCTCCCCCTTTTTGACAACAGCAAAAAGAGAAGAAGAAAAAGACCTGAAATGTAAGCAGTCATATGATAATCCTTTGATAATTGATACTTGAAAGTGATTGAAATAAATTTTGCAAATAAAATCAAAACAGTAGGCAAATCATAGTAATTCATAGAATTTAAGAAGAGATATAACATCGATAATAAAAATTATATATCAAAAATATGAGTCAATTTAGACACTAAGATAGAGAAAATCATTGAAAAAAGGATGAATAAAAAATTTGTATATTTCAAATTTCAATATGGAATATAAATGTACAAAATATCAATTTGAATTAAGAGATTAAAATATTATGGAAATAATTAACTACCACATGTGACCCTTTGCGCATCTTTTTCAAATTTGTGGCATATTTTTGTGCATCTTTTCACTTGTGGGCTTATTTTGTGCCTCTTTTTCAACTTGCAAACTATTGCACATTCCTTTTGATTTTTATACATTTATATATTTTTCAAGAGTAATTTTGATCTTTCCTAAGTCAATAATAAAAATTTTAAATTTTTCTAAGTGCATAAATATTTATTGATAAGTGATAAGAAAACATCACAATTGTAATAATAATATTAGACATTAATGTAGTCTAAATAAGAGACATGAAATTGACAATCTTAATTACATCAAGTTATAAACAAAACCTAAATTTAGAAAAATTAGATTTTCTAATGAATTTAATTTTAACTTGAATTTCAAAGTATAGCACTCATAAGATCAAAAATTATAACGATTGTTATATGGGCTAACACATATTTCAAAAACAAGATTAAATCCAAAATAGGATAACTTATATTGATATCAAAATAAAGGATATTACAATCTCAGCAAATGATATTAATACGATATAAGATTCAAAAACAAAAACATCTAATGAAAAGAAAATACATCACATTTTCCTAAATCACAAAACTAACACATCAACTAAAGAAAACACATAATCAAGTACATGAAATCATTCTGATGGACCCTAATTTGGAGGAGGAGGTGCAGCACCGAAGAAGTTGAAATAGCTACTCATCATAAGCATATTGGAATTTATATCGTTTATCTGTTCTCACATAAATCCCATATCTTGAGTGTACTGTATATCCTGCTGGTGCATATGAGCTTCAATTTGATCAAATCTTTGATCAAAGTGAGTCTCTAAACGGTCAATCTTTGAACCAAATCCTGATAATTTGATTCATTAGCAAGTGCAGGTGCAGCTTCATATTCTTCCTCAGTATCACTAATGACATGTGTTTTACTTGGTTCATCTTTATTGAAGATTGCGCTAAATGATCTGTCATTGTAGTAGAGCGATTCTTCAAAATCTTGATCAGGATGAACCAAATTGTATTTCTTTTCCAGAATGTAGGCAACTAGATGTCCTAAGGTTATGTTCTTCTTTCTTTTATGTTTGACATGACCAATTTCAGAGAGTCCATAAAGATAGTCAAGGCTTAGTTGGGCTTCATCTATAGGTTATTTAGTTATAATCAAGTAGGTTACCATAGAAAGAAGATGAGTAATGTTGATTCTATCACCAGCTTTAGGAATTATAGAAGTTCTAAGAACATGCTGGATGATACAAGCATTACGAATGAGACTGGATACTTTAGGCATATGCTCATTAAAAATGATTCCTCTAATCACTGTATTAATTTCAGATCATTCAAATTCAGAAGTGGTGGTCAAGGTATGTGCTCTATTTCCCTCAGTTCTTAAGTTTAAAAAGATTCCTAAGTCAGCCTTGGTGATTTCAACTTTTTTTCTTAAAGACATAGGAACGGATTACAGAATGGTCGGAGTTGAAAGACATATTTGCCGGGAAATAGTGAAAGGTTTCTTTATTGTAGAGATAATTTAGTGTGAGGATGAAACAAAACTGAGTTGAAGCAAACAAGTTCATTACCTGAAAGGTCAGTTGATCCTTTAAGAATTCTAGAGGGGTGATCTTAGCGAACACGAATCTAGGAAAAGACTCTTCATTGGCTTTAAAAAGAAAGTTATCGGAAGAGTTTTTAGGTGGTCCCCTGGCTAGAATCTTTTGTCGCTTACTTGAACTTTCCATTGAAAAGGATCTAAAGGACGAAAGGTTTTGAAAGTGAAGTGTAAGTGATAACTATTGAGTTCAAAAGCCCACCAATTTATTGAAAAATGATTGTTCGTACAGACGAAATTACGTTCGTCCCGTACGAAATTCGATTCATGCCATACAAAAAAAAATCGTATGGACGAATGAATGAGTTCAAAATAAAATGGTTTTTTGTAATCACACAACTTACGAAGCATCCTTTCGTATAGACTTTTGATTAAAATGATTGTACAGACAAACACGTGCTTGTCCTGGACAATCAGAACTTATGATCGTTTTAATGGCAGTTGAAACCGTCCCCCACATTGAATCACCATTTATTCGTCCGGACAAACCAAAGGTTCGTACGTATGAATATAGTATTAAAAACGACCTTATCTAATTAACTGTCATTCAATCATCCTGTCGTTTGAAAAAAAAAAATTTGTCCCGGACGATCGTAACGATCGTACAGACGAAGTGACAATTAAAAACTGAAAATGCACGCAAAAGGTTCAAATCTGACAACTTGCCACACTGCACGATTGTCACTCAAAATTTTTTAAAACATGTACTCAATAAAAAACTAAAACACAAACACAACAAAACAAACGCATAAAATCACAAAAATAAAAACTCAAATACAAAAAATCATAAACACAAGATAAACAAAATCATAAAAACATACAAAAACATTAACTAGAAAACACATATCAATATTGCAGAAAATAATTTTAATTAAGCATTCAAATCAATTACTCCAAGCCTTATTCTTAATGCACTGAAAGTATCAAAGGTTAAAGGTTTTATAAAAATGTCTGCAAGTTGATTTTCAGTATAAACATGAGTTCAATTTCTCCTTTGGATACATGATCCCTTATGAAATGATGCCTTATGTCTATATGTTTGGTTCTTGAATGTTGAATATGATTTTTAGAAATACAAATAGCACTAGTATCATCATAATAAATTGGAATAGTGCATATAGTTAATCATAAATCAATCAACTGTTGTTTCAACCAAAGTACTTGTGCCACATAACTTCCTAATGCAATATATTCAGCTTCTGTAGTAGATAGGGCTACTGAATTTTATTTTCAACTGGACCAAGAGACTAAAAAATTTCCAATAAACTTACATGTTCTAGAAGTGCTCTTTCTATCCACCCTACAACCTGTAAAATCAGAATTTGAATAACCAATTATTTCAAATGAAGAGCTAAACTTAGGATACCAAATTCCTAAGTTCTGAGTTCCTAACAAATATCTTAGAATCTTTTTTACTGTTGTCAAATGTGATTCTTTTGGATCTTGAAATCTAGCATACAAACAAACACTAAATATGATATCGGGCCTGTTAGCTGTCAAGTAAAGTAAAGATCCAATTATCCCTCTAAATTTCTTTTAATCAACAGATTTTTCCCTTAGGGTCCTTATCCAACTGAACTGAGAAACTCATAGGTGTACTAACAGGTTTAACATTATCTATTTCATACTTTTTGAGGATGTCCTTAACATACTTTGACTGATTAAAAAATGTAACTTCCTCAATTTGCTTAATGCTAAATCCTAGAAAGTAACTTAAATCTCCTATTAGACTCATCTCAAATTCACTACTCATTATTTTAGAAAAATCATCACAAAAATTTTTATTTGAAGATTCAAAAATGATGTCATCCACATAAATTTGTATAATGAGTATATCCTTTCCAAATCTCTTTAAAAAAAAAAGAGTTTTATCCACACTTCCTTTTTCAAATGATCTTTCAAGTAGGAAGGTGCTCAACCTCTCATACCAAGCTCTAGGTGCCTGTTTCAATTCATATAATGTCATTTTCAATTTGAAAATATGATTTGGATATTTAGAATTTTTAAAACCTGGTGGTTGTTCTACAAAAATATCTTCTTGAATTACCCCATTTAAAAAGGCACTTTTTACATCCATTGGATACAATTTAAATCCTCTAAAATAGGAAAAGGCTAACAAAACTCTAATTGCTTCAAGTCTAGCTACAGGGGCAAAAATCTCCTCAAAATCAATCCCTTCAATCTGATTATACTCCTTAGCAACTAATTTAGCCTTATTTCTAATGACTACTCATGAGTCATTCATTTTATTTTTGAATACCCACTTAGTTCCAACTACACTTTGATCCTTTTGCCTTGTTGTTAATTCACAACCTTTATTTCTTACAAATTGATTTAACTCTTCTTGCATGGCCAAAATCCAAAATTCATCCGATAGTGCTTGATCAATATTTGTGGGTTCTACAGTTGAAATAAAGGCCGAATGATTGACTTCTTTATTTAATCCACGTATAGTCCTTACACCCTCACTAGGTTCACCAATTATCAACTCCTTTGGGTGATTTTTAGAAAATCTCAAATCTCTAGGCAAAGGATTTTCTATCTCCAAATTTTCTTTCATATTTTCTTTTAATTTTCTCCCAAATTTATTTTTTTCATTCTCAAATTCTCCTCCATGATCACTTTGTATAGTCATGATTTCACACCCAAGTTTTCTTTGAATCCAAGTCAAAAAATTTCTAAATTCCTCAAATGATTCACTTTTATGAAATAGAAATCTAACACATGCGAAATCTTGAGTAATCATCCACAATCACAAATCCGTATACCTTCCCTCCTAGACTTACAGTTCCAAGTGGTCCAAAAAGCTCCATATGCAAAATCTCTAATGATTTACTAGTTCGAAGATCCTTATTAGATTGAAAAGAGGACTTCACTTGCTTTCCTAATTGACATGCATCATAAAGGTGGTCCTTAGTAAAGTCTAGTTTTAGTATACCTCTCATTAAGTTCTTTTGGGTAATTCTCTTAAGGTTTTTCATGCTAGAATAACAAAGTCTCCTGTGCCAAAGCCATGACTCATCAGAAATAGTTTTTAAACAAAAAGAAGTAGGAGTTTGAATTCAATTCAAGTCTAGCATATAAATATTGTTTACCTTTTTACCATTCAAAACATCATTTCCACTTAGGCTTAAAATGCAACTAGTATGAAAAAAATTTACACAATATCCTTTGTCACATAGTTGGCTTATACTTAATAAATAATGCTTTAAGCCTTCTACCAATAACACATTTTCAATATAAAAATTCTTTAGATTTCCAATCATACATGTCCCAATCACCTTCTTTGTGGTGTATCTCCAAGTGTAACCTTGCCTCCACTCCTGGCTTCCAGTGATATGAATTATGCAGTATCTTCAGTCATATGCTTTGGACATCCGCTGTCCAGGTACCATATGCTCTCACGAGGTCTTGTGTGAGAGCGATCCTGTAAGATTATCAAACGTTAGACCTGGGAACCCAAATAAGTTTGGATTCTCCTTTTGGCAATTTATAAAGAGATGCATGTATGATATGTCTAGATTTATGAATTTTAGGTTTCCACACCAAATAAGTTTTCTTCTTCAAAGTACAGGTGTGAGCTATATGTCCAATCAATCCACAATTGTTACATTTGACTTTTGGAAAAGGATTCCTAAGTCTGCTACTATTCATTTATCTATTTAGGGATTGCATAAATTTAAGATACAAATAAAGATTAGTGAAATCTTCAAGTTTAGGGAGTATCCTATTATCCTCGAGAGATTTTATCGTTAATTTGTAAAATAAATTCATATCTTCCAAAATTTGATTTGTATAATTTGATCTATAAATCATGCTCTCTGATTCATCCTTAAAATTTTTATAATCTTTTTCAAGTTATGCATAGGATGATTTTAAATTTTTATGATTTTTATTCAAGTTATCAAACTCATCAAATAATTTCATATGGTTGTCATCAATTAAAGCATGATCTTTCCTACGAATTTCATGATTCTTTTATAGTTCTTCAAATTCTAAACTTAGACTAGCATGTGTTCAAAAAGTTCATCATAACTTAAGTCACATACTTCTTCTTGATCTGACTGATCAAGACTATCAGCTATTAAGCACATATTAATGACTTCCTCTTCATTTTCTGTCTCTAACGAGTCTGAAGCTGAGTCCACCCAAAAAGCTCTTTGGAATTATTTTTCCCTTCTTCACAAAAGGTGTCTCCTCTACCTTCTCCTTGCTAGGAGTGGCTTTAAGTTTTGGACAATCTGTCTTTATATATCCAAGTTTCCTGCACTCATAGCAAATAACATCATTCGAAACCTTTGCATTTCTATTAAAATTATCTCTATTCCATTGCTGACATCTCTTCGGCTTCCTCTTCAGAAAGCTTCTGAATTGTCTAGTCATTAATGTAATGTCGTCTTCGTCCTCAGTTTGTGAGTGTTCACTCTCAGACTCCTTCACTTTTAATGCTATGTTTTTCTCCTTTCGTGGTTCACCTACATCAATCTTTCTTTAGCTAACTCCTTGCTCGTAAGTAATTAACGAACCAAGAAGATTGTCAATAGAGTAAATGTTTAGATCTTTAGACTCTGTAATTGCAGTAATTTTAGCATCATAAGCAGTAGGCAAACAACGAAGAATCTTATTAATCATTTCAGCATTTGTTAGTTCCCTACCCAATGCATGTAAAGAGGTGACTATTTGTGTGAATCTTGTATAAGAAATGGATTCATTAGATTTCATGCGAAATAGTTCATAATCATGCAACAAGATATTAAGTCTAAATTGCTTAACCTCATTAGTCCTCTCATATGTTATACAAAGTCTATCCCATATATCCTTTCCACTCTTGCAAGTAGAAATCCGCATGTAATCTTCTGATTTAAATGCACAAAAGAAACTATTTAAGCATTTGGCATTTACTTGTGCTAAGTCACATTCTTCTACTGTCCAGTCCACAAAAGGTGTTTCAACTCTAATTTCGTCAACTAGTCTAGTTGGTTTTGTATACCCTTTCAGAACTAAGATCCATATATGATAATCAAGTGACTATAAAAATATAGACATGCGTATTTTCTAAAAATTAAAAGGAATATTATCGAACAATGAAGGTCTAGTTATAGAGTAACCCTCAAGTGTATTTCGGTTTCTAAATGTAGCCATCTACATTAATCAAAAAGTAGTCCAAACTTATGATTTTGAAACCAAGATCTGATACCACTTGTTGAAACTTGTTCAATATGAATTAGGTTCTTAAACCTAAGCTTATGTCCTAGTGGCTAACCAAGAGGGGGGTGAATTGGTAATTAAAAAAATTTTATCCCTCTTCAAAATTTAGAACTAAGAAAAGTAACTTTAATGAATTTCACAGAAAACATTTTTCAACCACAAGTTAGAAACAGTAAAACAAAAAATAAATAGCAGCGAAAAAACAAAAGACACGAGATTAATAGTGGTTTGGTCAAACACAACCTACATCCACTCCCCGAAGGCACCCTCCGAGTATTGCACTAATACCACTAGTGACTCTCCTTTTGTACCCACAGCAAGGCGGAGAAACCTTTACAAAACTCTCTTCCACCACTACCCGGTGTGGCAGAGAACCGTCATCTTTTTACACTCTTCCCAGTGTTGGTAGAGAACTGTTCATCCTTTTACACTCTTCCGGTGTAGGTAGAGAACCCTACATCCTTTAACACTCCTTTAATGTGGGTAGAGAACCCTTCGGCTGTTCACACTCTCTTAGTGTGGGCAGAGAACCCTTCTTCCTTTCACACTCTCCTAGTGTGGGCAGAGAACCCTTCGGCTGTTCACACTCTCCAAGTGTCGGCAGAGAACCGGGTCTCCTTGACAGATCTTCTTCACAAGAAATCTAAAAGGAAGAGAGAAAAAAGTGAAGTAATCAAAAATCAAAAGTAGAGACTCTTACCTTTGAGTACCAAGTAAAACCTTCACGCTCTAGTAGTAAGAATTCTCCTTCAAACACTCTCTCACACTCTCTCCTTAACTCTCCTTTCAATTGGCACGAAGATCAGTAGGCAAAAAGATTAAGTGTCAATTTATATTGGACTTTATATAGAAAAGATAAAAAATTATCCAAAAACTGCTAAAATTCAAGTCTGTCAGCAGTGGATCGTCCCGTACGATCATGGATCATCCTGGACGGTGTTACTTAATTCAGTTGGAAATGAACCCAATGTATATTGGTATGAACTGACTTCATACACATTAATCGTCCTGTACGAACAAAGTTCATCTGGTATGAATGGTTATACCATAGGTCGGTTCCGAAATCTGCAGGAAGTTGCCAAATTTTCAAGAGTCAGATTGCTTTGTCCCGGGACGAATATGAGTTCGTCTGGACGAAATTTTTACATATGACATTTCATCCTGGGACGAATTGGAGTTCGTCTGGACAAAAATTTTCCTGAGAGCATTTTGTCCTAGCATGAATATGGATTTCGTCTGAACAAAAATTTTCTAGAAGACATTTCGTCCTGGGACGAATTGGAGTTCGTCTGGACGAAAATTTTCTAGAGAGCATTTCATCCTGGTACAATATGAATTTCGTCTGAACAAAAATTTTTCAGAGCCCATTTCGTATCGAATAAGAAATTCATCCTGGACGATCAGGACTTAGAAAATTTTTATGCGCTTCTTGTTCGTTCCATTGCTCTTTCGAGGAGATAACTGACTTGATCGTCCCATACGAACTGTGTTCATCCCATACTATCAATATAATTTTTAAAGATTTCCTTAATTGTGTGTGTGTTTATTTACATAATTACAATCACTCCCTCTCAAACTCAATTCAAAGAATAATACAAGCTTCAATTTGCAAACTATCTCATGCTGAATTTGATTTGAAGTCTTCATTAGTCTGGAGTTCAAATTTCCTAAAATATTAGTCCACACAAGAGAAAAAATAAATATTCCAAAAAGTTTTAGGAGATAACAAAACTTAAAACAATAATATTTGGAATCATCAAAACTATACAAGTTGCAATAATGTAAAACATGCAATTAGCAGCTCTCTTAACAAAAATGACTCCTTGAGAATGGTAGTTTATGAAAAGTCATTTTATTTTTTGCTATTTCTATTCGTATATACAAAAATCATTTTGTCCCATACAAACTCAGAATCATACGTACGAGCCTAGTTTCGTACTATATGATCGTCCTGATTTTTTAAAATTGAAAGGTATTTGTTGAGTTTTCTTCACAATGTCTTTCAATCACAAATCATCTTATGTCCAAAACCCTTCAAATGGTAAGCAACAATAGCAAGCGGGCTTGTCATTCCACAAGCTCTGGTTCTCGTTCTAATTAACTAGATGATAACTTCCTTTCTAAAGAAAATGAAGAAGCCTACCAGCATTTCTTTGATGCCAAAATTACTCCATCTTGTCTTCTTATCTTAGAAGATATCAACTTTTCTGTAATGCCTCTTTTTTATTCTACCTTATTTTCTTTCATTCTCGCCTTAATCTATGCATACCATTCTGAAATCATTTACAATTTCCTTACTAACAAATCTGTATCATATAGTTATAATTGATGCAAAAATAGTAACTTATTTTTTCTTTTATTTTTTTATTCAATGTGATGATTTTATTCTTAACAATAGGATTTTATTTTGTGGATTATTATTCTTTATACAAGAAAGGTTTTTCTTTTGTTTTAAAGATAATCACACAAGCTACGATTTATTGAGTTAGGTTGTGGAAAGAATGAAATGTCAAAAGATGCACAAAGTGTACCAAATTTGAAAAGAGGCATAAAATGAGCCCAACATGAAAAGATGTGCAATGTTTGCCAAATTTGAGAAGAGGCACAAAATGAGCCCAAAATAAAAAGATTTGTAATATTCGCCACTCAAATAATTCTTAGTGGTTAAGAGGTATAAAATGAGCCTACACTACATTTAGTTCTTTCCTCTATATTTTTAATTCTTAGAAAAATCCTTATATTAAACGTTAATTTTAACTATTAAATTTTAAACTATAAGAATTCTGTTTAATTAATTTTGCGATGATTACTTTGTTCGATATTTCTGCTTTCTAGATCGAACATTGACCTGTTCAACTTTTCTTATTTAAATTATTCTTTGATTTAAAATTTAAGTTTTTCTTTTTCAATCAAAACTTTAATGTTGTCTGTGAAAATAAGTTAAAATTCTCTTCTTTATCATCTATTAGATGTGTCTATAGCAATTTACTTTTTTATGAGATTTTTTTTTTCTAATGTCAAAAAGGGGGAGATTAATGTTTGTGTTTGTTTGAAGTCTTTTTGTTTATGTTTTGGTGTGTGTTTTGAGTTTTTGGTTTTGTGTTTTTGTGACTTTGTATTTTTTTTTTTTTTTTTT
>NW_021319335.1:531104-558516 GCF_001605985.2 Dendrobium catenatum
TTACATAATTATAATCACTCCCTCTCAAACTCAATTCAAAGAAAAATACAAGCTTTAATTTGCAAACTATCTCATACTGAATTTGATTTGAAGTCTTCATTAGTGTGGAGTTTGAATTTCCTGAAATGTAAGGTCCATACAAGAGCAAAAACAAATCTTCAAAAAAGTGTTAGGAGATAACAAAACTTAAAATAATAACATTTAGAATCATCAAAATTATACAAGTTGCAAGAATGTAAAACATGCAATTAGCAACTCTCTTAACAAAAATGACTCCTTGAGAATGGTAGTTTATGAAAAGTCATTTTATTTTTTTCTATTTCTATTCATATATACAAAAATCATTTTGTCCCGTATAAACTCAGAATCATACGTACGAGCCTATTTTCGTACTGTATGATTATCCTGATTTTTTAAAAATTGAAAGGTATTTGTTGAGTTTTCTTCACAGTGTCTTTCAATCACAAATCATCTTATGTTCAAAACCCTTCAAATGGTAAACAACAATAGCAAGCGGGCTTGTCATTCCATAGGCTCTGGTTCTCGTTCTAGTTAACTAAATGATAACTTCCTTTCTAAAGAAAATGAAGAAGCCTACCAGCATTTCTTTGATGCCAAAATTACTCCATCTTGTCTTCTTATCTAAGAAGATATCAACTTTTCTGTAATGCCTCTTTTTTAATCTACCCTATTTTCTTTCATTCTCGCCTCAATCTATGCATACCATTCTGAAATCATTTACAATTTCCTTACTAATATGAGAATGTGGGAGAATAATACCAAGATATATTCATATGTGTTTAAAGAGAGGGTAGAGATTACTAAGGAAGATTTAATTACTTTCCTACATCTTAAAACTGAAGGGGTAAGGGCACAAACTATGACTTCTAGAGATGACTTTGACTAGTCCACCATAAATTAAACTATTAGAGATGTACCTTCAGTTTATCACCAATCTTGTGTACATACTTTGAACTAAAATGCTAGGATTATTCAGCATATTTTGATAACATCCATATTCTTAAAACTGGTGATCATATCAACCTCACTCCCTTGCTTTCTATTGTCACATATCTTATAATGTCAAACACTCCAATTGATGAAGCCCAATTGATTCTTGACTAAATCAATAATCTTACTAACATTAGACATCCTACCACTAAAAGGAAGAAGAATATTGCTTTAGGATATTTGGTCGCATATCTCTTTGAAAAGAAATGCAACTTGATTCATCCCGATCCACCTACTCATTTTCCAATCTATTTCACTGATGCTTCTTTTCGTTATCTATTTCACCAGGATCAAGGGGATTCAGGAGATGAAGTTAGAGAAGGAGAAGCTCCTACACCTGCACCTGTACCTGCTCCTAGACCTAATCATTATTATATCAGGAAATGTTCTAGCATTGTGATCGACTTGAGTCTCAGTTTGATCAATGATTTGATCATATTGAGACTCGCTTAAGCTAGCAGGATGCCAGATATAATGAGGATATGGGTTGGTTCAAAGGGCAGTTTGATTCTATCAACACTCAAGTAGCTACCATTAATAGCTACTTTACCATGTTCTCTCCTCCTAAGCCACCTCCAGATCAAGATCCTCCATCTTTTTAATTTTTTATTATGTTGCAGTTGATGTATTTTGTGTTTCTCTTTGGTATTTATGTGATGGATTAAGATGTTTTATATTTATATATCAAGTTGTAATTTCATTATATGTTGGTAATGAAATCCTTATCTTTGCTTTGGTTTTATTTCACTTAAATTATCTTTGAGTTTCTATTATTCAAATTATTAATATTGATTTAAGAGAAAATTCTAAAATATCTTGTGCTATAACTTAAGTTCTTAAAAAAAATATTTTTCTCTTCTTAAACTTTTAATTAAATTCCAAATTAGACATAGATAATATGATCATTTTAATGTTCTAACAAATCTGTATCATATAGTTATAATTGATGCAAAAATAGTAACTTATTTTTTCTTTTATTTTTTTATTTAATGTGATAATTTTATTCTTAACAATAGGATTTTATTTTATGGATTATTATTCTTTATACAACAAAGGTTTTTCTTTTGTTTTAAAGATAATCACACAAGCTACAATTTATTGAGTTAGTTTGTGGAAAGAATGAAATGTCAAAAGATGCACAAAGTGTACCAAATTGAAAAGAGGCACAAAATGAGCCCAACATGAAAAGATGTGCAATGTTTGCCAAATTTGAGAAGAGGCACAAAATGAGCACGAAATAAAAAGATTTGTAATATTTGCCACTTAAATAATTCTTAGTGGTTAAGAGGTATAAAATGAGCCCACACTACATTTAGTTCTTTCCTTTATATTTTAATTCTTAGAAAAATCCTTGTATTAAACGTTAATTTTAACTATTAAAATTGAAACTATAAGAATTCTATTTAATTAATTTTGTGATGATTACTTTGTTAGATATTTCTACTTTCTAGAGCGAACATTGACCTGTTCAACTTTTCTTATCTAAATTATTCTTTGATTTAAAATTTAAGTTTTTTCTTTTCAATCAGAACTTTAATGTTGTCTGTGCAAATAGGTTAAAATTCTCTTCTTTATCATCTATTAGATGTGTCTATAGCAATTTACTTTTTTATGAGATTTTTTTTTTCTAATGTCAAAAAGGGGGAGGTTAATGTTTGTGTTTGTTTGAAGTCTTCTTGTTTATGTTTTGGTGTGTGTTTTGAGTTTTTGGTTGTGTTTTTGTGACTTTGTATTTTTTATTTTTTTTATTTTAAGTTTGTTTAAAATTTATTTTTTATGTTCTATGACATAATGTTCTCAAGGGGAGCATGCTTATGGTTTTGGTTTTCTTGTGATTCGTGTCGTACTAGCTTTTTTGTGTTTGTCTCTAAAATTAAAATAAAAAAAGGAACGATTTATTGATTCTCCATGATTTTTATATTTAACTTCATTGTTGGGGAGTTTAGGAGAAAAGAACCTTATTTGAGACTCAAACAAGAATTCATTTTGTCATCATCAAAAAGGGAAAAATTATTGCAACTCAGGAATTTAGATTAAGAATGTGATTTTTTATGATAACAAAATATTATTATTCTATTAATTTTATTATTTCTCTAAGCATGTATTAGATATTTTCTATTTGGTATTTGTATATACTAGTATTTCAGAAAAATCATACTACAAACTACTGAAAACTTCAAGATATAATATATTAGGATTTCATGTAATGAAGTCTGTTAATTATTATTTTTTATTTTTCTTGATTCTAAAAAAGTGTGATTATAATTGGGTAACCTTGCACACACACATAGGGGGAGAGAGTTAAAACTTAAAATTTAAAACTAATCGTATTGTACGATTTGTCATGTTTTTTCCTCCAAAATGTAATTAATCAAATCATGACTTATATTTTTTACTGTTCATACTATATAATATTAATTTGTACATATGACTGATAGTGTATAAAATAAACTTCGTACCATCTCATACTAGAGGAATACATTCAGTTTGGAATTATTCGTACAGTACGATGTTAGTTCATACAGATGACTAATAGTGTATGAAATATGATTCATATAGGATTGTACCAAGATTTTTGAACTATTTGTACAGATGATCGATGATCATACTATATAATATAAAGTTGGTTCACTTATAATTTTTAGTTTTTTTAATGATTTTTTTTTCTATATTCTATATAAGATGTCCAAAAACTATCAGTCAATACCTTTGTTGCGATTTTCTCTTGAGAGTGGCCATTGAATGTGAGTGTTTGGGAGAGATTGTGAGAGTGAAGTGTGAGAGATCAAGTGAGGGGGAGTTATGAGAGATTCACAAGGTTGCCCAAAACGATTATATCTTTGTCTTCTTCAAATTTCTGCCCATCTCCTCTGGAGGCTTTGAGAAAAGAACTTCAACATTGTGCCAAGATACTCTGCCTTCACCAGGAAGGTGAAAAAGGATGATGGTTCTATGCCATTACTAGAAGGGTGAGAAAGGAAGAAAGTTCTCTTCCTTTACCAGGAGGGTAAAAAAGGATGTCGGTACTCTGCCACATCGGATTAATGGAAGAGAGTTTGTAAGGGCTTATCTACCTTGTTGTGAGGCCAAAAGGAGAGTCACTTTGATTTAGTGCAATAACTGGAGAAGGAGTCTCCAGTGAGTGGACATAAGTATAGTTTGGATCGAACCACTATAAATTTGGTGTTCTTCTATTCACTTTTATTTTTTTTATATTTTATTTTTTGCACTTTATAGTTTTTACGATTAAAAAAATCTTTTTAGGTAATTAAATTTAAAATAACTGCATACTCAAGGATCATTATTAAAAAATTTTATAAATAGTTTTCAAAAATTCAAGAATTTTTTTAAATTATCAATTCACCCCCCTCTTAATTAGCCTTGGGAAAATTCAATAAGGTCTAATAACCTACTTGAACTTTCACATGTTAAACTCATGCCCAAAATTCTCCCACCTATTTGATGTGATTAAGGGCATATTTTAGTCAATTTAAGTTTAGGGGTCATGGTTTGACCACCTAAGTTCAAATTAATGCAATGATCTATCCAATGAGATTTAGGCTCTATAATTTGGTGTGTTAATTATGCTTAGGATAGGAAATTTAGAGCTACTAATTGCACCTCCTCCCTTGCCACTGACATATTTTTATGCAAGTGCTAAAATAGCTTAAGTCCCCCTTGAAATCAAAAGAGCATGGCCAAGTGCGATGTTATTTTAATTTAAGTATATGTATAAATTTCTTGGGATTCATTTTTTTAAAATTGCTTAGGATAAACTTGTAAGTGAATCTAAATAAACAAACTATTTAAAGTAATATTGAATACATAAAGCCATAAAATTTTGATAAAAAATAGCCACATAACACACAAAAAACTATCGAGTGCAATTTTCATAAAAATCTATAGGAATATAGGGAGAAACACACTTTAAATTCAATAAGAGAAGGAAAAGAATAACACAAACTATTGTATGATTGGTTGTACTGCAAGAGGGATATCACCTTCTTCCCCCACACCGATCCCCTCCAAGCATTACAATTCCACCAAATATCCTCCGACGACCTCCTACATGCTCCTCATCATGGAGTTGAGAGATACTCCAGTCCTATACAGTCCTGTATCACCCTGGATCACCAACCTCCTTCCACCCACCACCAATTCCATCCCCAGAGCTCCTCAATTGACCTTGACATCCACCAAGGTCTATAGCCACTTCATCCCAAGAATGACATCAGTGCTTCCCACTCCAAGGGAAGAAAATCCTCTCTCATGTATCCCCTAAATGGTCAATAACACTCCCTTGCAAACTCTACTACCCATTTCTATTTCCACCTCTCAAAGGCCCATCATCTCCCCATAGCCCCCTATATCCACTAATTTCACCCCTAGCATATTAATTATCTCGTTTGAGATAAAATTATGGGTTGCCCCATTGTCTATCAATGTCACCACCTCTCTATTAGTTATCTATCCATTCACTTTCACTGAGTTTATGGAGACTTCTTCCACATCCAGGTGCAATTTCTCCTCTTTATCCACCTCTAGCCCACTCTCGCCTCCCTCCTAAGCTTCCTCATCGTCAGAGATGATAAGAACCTGAAGAGTCTAATCCTCACACTTATGCCCTGACATGTATTTCTCATCACATATAAAACACAACCCCTTTGCCCACTTTTCTTGTATCTCCTTCTTAGTCAACCTTTTGAAGTTTCCCCCACCCTCCTCTAGCTTTCTCCTTAGGCAGTTCCTTCAGACTCCCCATGTAGGTCCCTTGGGAGCTAAGAAGGTGGTGGTCATCCTGTATGATCCCCCTGAGTTGCTCCCCTTAGGCCTCCTCTCGATATGCTTTTGATCCTCCACCAACTGTGCCAGCTCCATGGCCTCTCTCAAGTCTCAAGGCCTTATCACCCTAACTACTTCCTTGATATCTGATTTAAGTCCCTTCATAAAGTTTCCCTTTAGTATTATCTATAAGAGCTAGTCTAATCTATAGGCCAGATACTTGAATCTTTCACGGTAATCTTCCATAGCTTCTCCTATGTCAGGGCAAAAAATTGCTCATAGAAATCTCCTCCCCTGCTGATTCAAAAATATTTTAGTAAACAATCTCTGAACTCCCTCTATCTTTGATTGGGTTGTCTCATGTCTCATCATTAGTACCATGCCAGTGCCTTCACTTCCAAATAGCCCTATCGCTGTCATCTTCTCTTTCTCTGTCAACCAGTTGATAGAAAAGTAATGCTCCACTTTGTAGATCCGGCCATGGCCATCCTTGCCCTTAAAGATGGTCATCTTTATCCTTTTCACCTTCAGGTCACCCCCATTTCCTCTGAATCCTCCATAACCTCTCATTCCCTGAATAGGGGGTTCTCCCTAATTATCATGATCTTTCCTCCAACGATCATACCCAAACCCTTCATCACATTCCCCTCTTCCTCTTTCAAAATCAGCACCTTGACGACAGAAATCATCCATTCTCCGCGCAAAATCAGCACCCCTCCTTTTGTAGCCCATACTCATCTCCTCCCTAAAAAGTGGTTCTATAATAGGCATTCTGTTATCTCCCTCAAAGATCTCCACTTTCGAATTCTCCCTCTCCCTAAATGATTTTGAACTTCCTCCTCTCCCATGGTCGTCGGTGGTCTCCATTGGTTTCTATGTCGCCGGATTTTTTTTGCCTTCAAGCATCTTCTTCATCATGTCTTTCAAAGCGGCGAACCTTCCATCCATCTTTTCATGGATGGATGCAAACTTCTTGTAAAAATAAGAGGTTTTCTCCTCGAAATCTAACTTTAGTTGACCTATTCTCCCTCCAACACTTCAACTTTCCTTCCGTCCTTTAATAACCCTTAGATCGGTCGGTTTTGATACCGAGTTGAAAGAAATCATCCACGGAACATAAGAAAAGTAGTTGAATTTCAATAATGGTGCAATTTTCACAAATATTTATAAGAGAACATGGAAATTGATAGATAGTGGGGCAACACATAATTTTAATAAGAGAAGGAAAAGAACAACACGATACAATGAATCTTCAATTCAAGAGGAAGTTTCAGCTCTCCAAATCTCTAGCCTAAGCCTAGAGCCCAAGAACAAACCTTAGATCTCAAATTTAGATTTCACAAATTCAAGATGCTCCTAGCCCTAGCAAGAAGAAAGCAATTAAAGACAAAGAAAATTTTCTTATTTCCTAAACAACCCCTAATTTGAATTTTCCCTCCAATACTAATCATCATTAGTGTCTGGGCCCCTCTACTCTAACCTCTCCCTCCCTGTTAATTCCTCTCCCCTTAAGCTTCCTCCTGTATGTGAGAATCGGTCCAAGTTGGACCAGTTCAGATGGTCTTCCTTAGGCCAACATAACATAATTCAACTAAAAACAAGATTTGTAGATTCTGTTAATGTTCAGCAGTTCTGATGATAAAAGATTTATGACAGTTCATCTTCACGCCTTCAATGTCACGTCTTATTGAACCAGTTCACTGAACTGGTTTCGATGTGAAGTCTATTTATCTGAGCACACTCGAAGGTTCCTCCAAAACTCAAATCATGTAGGATAAGAAACCAAGGAACTCTATAACAGAAATTACCAAAAATAGCCTTCTGTCCAGCTTTCATTGGCAAACTCAAATTATTGTGGGCCCTAAAAATTTGGCCCCGACCTCCGCCCGACTGATTGCTTTTTATTTTGGGGGATTTTTAACAAACTATGTTCCAGGGTAAAATTTGGGAAGGCATATGGGTTTGTAGATAAGACATTACTTAGAGATTTCGCCCTCATTTTGTGAGGACTTAATGATCTGAGTTCTGGTTTCCTATAGGTGCAATCCTCTATAGTTAATCACCCCTCCCAGTAACGAGAGAGAACTTTCGATTAAGGCTAGTCATCAATTAGATACGTAGAAATATGTGTTATCTGGCATATAGTAGCAGCAATGGGCTTTGGATTTGGGAATTGGATTTGAATTTAGGAATTAGAAAGTTTTGTATTTAAAATAAAAATTTTCACCACCTTGCACTTGAAGCGGATAGTGGGGGAATGGATGATGGACCCGATCAAGATCCCATGGTTCCGTCGTCCCGGACCATCGTGGTCCCTGGTCTACTTAGTCAGAGGAGGTAGTCAACCCAACCTGACAGAAGGATCCTTATCGGTAATCATGGGTTACTTCATCCATAGGTGCCTTGTAGACCTGGGTGAATGTTTATCTAAGGGGATAAATTTGAATCCATCTTAGCTAACAGAGGGCTTTGTGTCCTATCGATCATATCATATTGATTCATATCTTAAGGATTTGATGCCACTAAGGAGTGTATTGGCTTTGTCCATAGCCAGTATTTCATGTAACCATTTGGCAGCAAAATCAATCAGTTCAGAGGGCCCCGGGTCATAATCGTTTATCCTACGGTGCCATTTGGAGGCAAAACTATCGGTTAGAGGCACGTACTAGATCCTTACTGGTAGGAGATTGTTTGAGAATGGATCCTATTGATATTCTCGACCAGGAATTAGCTCTTCATGAGCTAAAGTAAATTTTAATTTGTCCACATTAGCAAACTGTTGTAGAGGGTGGAAGGGCTTTGCTTTAAGTGTTTAATGGATGGATTTTAATTTTAAATATTCTAAATTTTTTAGATTTTTCTTTGAGTTTAGATTTTGAGGACTTGGGATAGCAATTGGAAATGTTTGTGAACCCCTCTGGTTAAGATCATTATTCAACATAGCCATCATCAGGGTTTTAGGAGTCATTTAAAAATATTTATGTCTTGAACCTTGTCGACCCTATCGACTTGTCAATAGAGGATTAGGTTTCGTAGGCTTTGTGCCTTTGTTAGTGAATTCTCATCGTTAAAAGCCTTGAAGACCTAATATAAATGTAAAAAATAAATATTACGGTTGACTTTATGACTGTATATTTATCTGATGGTTTGAACCCTATCTACTCCTATTCACCTGCTTAGGATGATCGGGTTTCGTAGGCTTCATACCTTTATTATTGAATTTTCTTTGTTAAAGGCCTTAAATGCCTAATATGAATGTATATAAGAAATATTCCGGTCAGCTTTGTGCCCGCATATTTATACGATGCTTCAAACCCTGTCTAGTCCTATTTACCTATTTAGGAGGATCAAGTTTCGTAGGCTTTATGCCTTTATTTGTGAATTCTCTTGATTATAGGCCTTGAAGGCCTAATATGAATGTATTAAAATAAATACACTAGTCGCAACAATCGTGTATTTATTTGGGTTTAAACATTGTTAACTCCTATTGATTCGCATAGGAGGATTGGGCTCGAACTTGAATTCATTTATCGACCCGCGCAATATCCCTAGATGTCACGTGTATACTTATAACACGCTCGTCGGGACCAATATGGGTGTTTGGGGGCATTTTATAATTATTTACTGAATATTATCGTCTCATATTACTTAGGATGATTGGGTTTGAATTTATTGACCCGCGCAGCATCCCTAGACGTCACATATGTTTCCTCAACACGCTTGTCGAGGCCCATGCGGGTGATAATTGTATTTACCCCTTTAGTGTATCTATGTGTATATAAACTATAGTGCATGTGCAGGGGTATTCTTATAAATATTTATAAATGCCTTCTTTCGGCTTACATGAATATTGCGGATCATGTAATGTGTTGTTAGCAGCTTCTAGATTGAGTTGTTTGCTGCTTTGTACAAGTAGAATGTCGTGCACTACTTGCATGATTTACATAAGTAGATTATATTGTACTAAATAATCTCCTGCTTTAGGTTGTAGATACTTGCACCTATTGTAGTTTCTTTCACATTTGCTTGCATGTAGTATACTATATGTACAATGAGTTTCCTATAATGACTCGTAGGAGCTTGCATCTATTATAATCATTTGGCATTTGTTCATAGATAGTATGTAATATTCGTAGCAGGTCTCCAGCAAAAGCTCGTGGGAGCTTGCATCAGTCGTATTCTTCATGCACTTTGCTTTGGTCTTTGGCTCATGTAGTATATCCGCCACTGCTACAGGTAGGCAGGTTGATGTATTCCTTCACAGATTGAAATTGACTATAGGATACTGTATTTACTGGTCTTTCTGCATCTACCCATAAGTGACATGTGACATGCACATCTATCTCCATAGAGAGCTTATATGTATTGCAGATCTTTCATCCTTGCTTGTAGAAGGTTGATACATTTGACTGATACTGTGTGGTTATCGAATGTAATGATGATTTAGTATCCACTGCACATAAATCGTCATCACCTATAAGTGGACCACTATATGTGTGAAGACTCTTCTACATTTTCTTATGGTTAGCATGCCGAGCATATAACAAGTCTCTTATGACGATCCATAGGAGTTTGTAGTTATTTGTACTTGTTATGCATCCTTTGCTTCTATTAGTAGAAGATCATTGTATTTATCATTGCCTTATTACAAACTATATAAGTATCTCCGTGCTTGTCGTAGGCTCTTTGTATCCTTCTTGTAGATGGCATATTATGTGTATGGCGGAGCTCTTGCTGCTAGTAGGAACTTGCATTCATTTTGTACTATCTGCCACTACTTGTATAAGACTAGTGTGCTTGCTTGATAATGAGTGGTGATTGATTGCAAGATGTTGTTGCATTCACTCTTGGCCTTCCATATGTGTGTTGATCAGAGAATTACAACATTCTATTATATGCATTTCAATATATGCGGTGATCATTGCAAGTGCTTGTATATTAGTCATTGTTGACTCCATGCTCATTATAGAGACGTTGCTAGATCTTTAAATCTGGTTCAAGAGCATTTCACTCCACTATTCGTGGATGAAACATTTCATATATTTGAGAATCATGCATCATTTAATGCATTTGATAATCATGACCCCATTTTACATTTGCATATTGTGAGTGAGGTTCAACATTTCACAGTTTAGCTCATGGATCTTGCTCCTTATCACTCAAACTCCAAGTTTAAGCCACTTATGATTGTTAGTTTTCAATCAAATAATTTGGATTTTAGCACTTGCATTTTTATGTCCTTTCAAAATTCAATTATTTATTAATCATTCAAATTCCATATCATTCTGCACTTTGTTTGGATCCAATATCCAAGTCCAGATTTTAATCCAGTTCAAGTTCAGTTTAGCTTGAGTCCAACTCAAGTCTTACACAAGTCATTTGTATTCATTCAAGTTCTTCAAGTTTCCTACATTAGGTTCAAGTTCTATGTCCACAAGTTTTAGTTCAATTTGAGTTCACCTTGTTTTATTCAAATTCATTTGAGTTTAAGTTCATTTAGGTCCATTTAGTACAAGTCCGAGCTCACAAATCCACTATTCATTCTTGTTTTTTTTTAGTTCAAACCAGGTCTGAATGCAGTCTTACATTTACCTGAAATTTTGTCAGCCTCCCGACGTCTCCCCCATTTAGGGGAAAACTATGGGAAACTGAGCCTTTCCCACCATGCTAAGAAAAGCGTGTATGGCAGGTTTCCTCATACAAGGATAACACAGCCATATTTTTTGTCCCCACCATGCTAAGAAAAGCGTGTATGGGTCTTCCGTACCTGTTACAAAAGAAAAGTATTTGTTTCCCCGCAAGCGGATACTTATGGGTATCCCCACTTTGTTGTATGCATCGCACCGGGTTCCCATCCCACCATGCTAAGAAAAGCATGTATATGCAATTTTCTGGTACGCCACGAACTCCGAAGAAGGGATTTTAGGTGATTACCCGCTTCGTCGCAAGCGTCGCGACGCACTTCCTCCCACCACGCTAAGAAAAGTGTGTATAAGTGGTCGTTTTGTCGCGTTGCATGCGTCGAATTGAGTTTTCTAAGTTTAAGGGATCGAAGGGTTATACCTTGACGACCGGCGAGGTGGAGGGCACGAAAATCGAGACAAACTTTCTTGTTTCTTTTCTTTCTTTCTTCCTTTTTTCTTTTCTTTTTTTTTAAATATAAGATTAAAAAAAAGCAAAACTTCAACACTATACTCATATAATCTCAGCTAGAAATCCTATTCATCTTCTCCATTGAAAAATGCTTAGTATCCCCAACCAAATGGTAGAGAAACGCACCAGCTGCCACACTAACATTTTAACTCTCCACAATAAGAAAGAAATTTAGCTCTTGGCCAAAACAGTCGTGAGACATATCTTCACCTCCAACTCTAATGTCTCTACTAACACTATCCATAGTCATGCTTCCAGGATTTCATACCAATTGAGTACAAGACCTCTCCAATGAAGATCTCAACTCACTGCCTTCACTGCCCAACACAAGTATTGTTGGCAATCCACCCTCAACCTCACGCAAAGTAAGAGCTTTATAAGACACTGATCCACCAAGAACCCTCCAACCATTCTCCATTCAAGACCTCAAAAACTTTATCATATTCTTACATGAACTTAATTCAATCAGTTCAAGAAAACCAGCACTAGCTTCGCCTACTACTCCACTCAAAGGAGTTGAATTCTTGGTACATAGTACAACTCCTGCACCAAAGAAATAAGCAAATATAATAATAGCTCACAAGTTTTGAGGATCAGTAACCTCACCCAAAGCAACCCAAAGAAGAGCTCTTTGACCTTTCTCTGCAATAGGCTCCAGCTCGCTTATATCAACAATCTCTAGAAGAGAAGCATCAAGCATCAGACCTTGATGTGGCCAATTATCGACTGCCATGTTCAGATCATATTTTTGAAGTTTCGATAATCTTTAGCCCTATCTTTTTTAAAGGCATCAATGAGAAGCATAGCCTGCTTATCAGCTCTTTAGTTCTGAGCTCTTCCAATGCTTCTTGAGCCCGTATTTTACTGTCAGTCTTCCCTTCCAAATCAAAAGCATCAGCTTCCTTAGGTTGCTCGACAAAGTATGAGAGACGGATGCAGAGAGTTCGGGAGTAAAGGCTGGCGTAAGGTTTGGCGGAAGATTGGGAGTTGAATCGGCACTAGTCTGGCTGCAATACGAAGGTTGGGATAGTGTAGCTGCCGTTGACGGAGGGTTAGGAGTTTTCTTTTTTTTTAGAAGCTGGAACGGACAAGTATTTAGGCTTGGAAATTCGGTTTCAGCAAGGACCTCTCAGATTCTGTTTGCAAACAAACCAGGGAAGCTTCGTTGGGTATGGCTTGCGACTTGGAGCTTAGTAGAGGCCGGCCAAGTGCTCTGTTTGGAAGCGTGGGTCTTTGCTGAAGTGGAAGATGGGTAGAAGGGAAGGAGGAAAAGTTAAAGGGGTAGCGGGATTGCTCTGGCAAGAGAGATGAGAGAGAGAGAGACTTCAACTCCTATAGCCTGAGCCCCATGGCTCTGTTGTTTTTTTTTTTTAACAGAAGGGGTCGAGTGCTTCTTTTTTTCACAGAGCTTCTAAGAAGATTAACTGATTTGACCGAGGCCAGCCAATTTTATAAGATTTAGTCAGAAGATTTTGATGCTACGAGGTGAGGCATTAAATGAGATTTGAGATTTTAATTTGACTTTACTAATTTTGGGTTAAACCTACTTGTAGGATTAATAAGAACTTTTTTTTTTGGGGAAATAATAAGAACCTACTATTACAAGTATTAACGACCATTTAGAGTGACAGCAATACCTCAATCAATCAAAATGGCGTCGGTTTGCATGTTATTTTCTCGATTTGCATGCAGATCACACTGTTTTACGTATCGATTTCGTTGAATATCAAAATTAGACAAATTTATAGTGCACTTAGGACATTGCCGACGTTCTGATCGCAACGACACAGTCCATTTTGCTATCGGACGTCGTCTGGGCAACACCGAGCTATTTTTTAAAAAAATATGTGTAGTCACTTTGGAACTACCTCGATATGCACGTACAATCTCATTTGAACAAATTGTCAGTGCATTTAGCATATTTCTGATGTCCCGGTCGGAATGACGTAGTCCGTTTCACGATCGGATTTCATTTCCTCGCCATCGAGGCTAATTTCCCTCAAAATGCATGTTATTGTATTTGAATCACCTCGGTACTCAAGGCATCACCTCAGATGATCTAAATTGATTAAATAAAATGTATATTTTTAATGTTGTCAACGTTCCGGATGCAATGGCACTGTCCATTTCTGTTGACCTGTACGAGGTTTTAAAAAAATTGAAATAAAAAATCTACCTACCCGCACATCGTCGCCGTCCAAATCTCAAACATCCCGCACTTCGCACGTCGACGTCACCTCACTCACTTCGCCCCACGATCCCACCTCGCGTCATTAAATGCACACGAGAAGGAGGCCTTCGGCCTCTTCTCCCGAATCCTCTGCTCACTCTCCCACGATCTCTCTCTCCCTCTCGCAGTTCCCTCGTCTCTGCTCGGCTTCGCTCGACGACCTCCCCTCTTTGTGAGATCGGAAGTAACGACGTTTTCGACGAAAGCAACAACGGGAGCTAGCGGATGTGAAGATAACTCTCTCCCTTTCACGAGACTTCTTCGATTCCTCCGGTGTTGTTCTACTTCGACGTTCTACAACTTCCCCTTCTCTCGGATCAGGAGCAAGAACGAGAGACTCGCCGGCTGTGATCACAACTTTCTCCCTACCGGCGTGCGTCTCCGACTTCGCTCCTTCGACGACACTTCCTGTTGGATCGGAAGTTACGACATTACAATCGGAAGCAACGACGGGTGCTCGCCAACTGTGAAGATAACTTTCTATCTTCAGTCGCTTCTTCGGCTTGCTCCCCTGACGGCTCTTCCTCCTGCAGGTCTGGAAGTTACAACATTTTGATCGGAAGCAAGCAGAGGAGCTCGTTGGAAGTGAAGGTAACTTTCTCCCTGCTCACGTGCTTCTCCGACCAAATTCTGTAACTCTGCCGAACAAGGGATTTAGTAAATACAGGATTAAGCTGTAAATCCTTAAATCCGGGATTTAACCATCGCCGGGATTCAACGCACGCACCGAAACTGTTGGCTGGATTTAGCCTAAATCCGGCCAAATCCCGTTAATCTGCCGAATTACAAAGAGAGTGGGGACGGAGAGATATAATTTGTTTTAATTAATTTTTTTTAATTGTAATTATTTTAATTAATTTTAATTAATAACAGTTATTTATATTTAATTAATTATAATTATTATAATTATTTATGTTTAATTTTAATTAAATTATTATAATTAATTTAATTAATTATAATAAATTTTAATTAGAATTAATTTTAATTAATTATAATTTATAAAATTAATTATCATTAATTAATTTTAATTAATTATTATTTATTAAAAGTTAATTATGTTGTTCCAAAATCCCATTCTCGATGTTTGCAGCGGACTGGGGAACCACCTATACGCGCTCTTGTAGCACGGTAGGAGGGAGCCCGGTGCGAAGCATACGGCGAGGTGGGTGAGCCCTATACACGCTCTTGTAGCGTGGTGGGAAGTCACTGCTGTTCTGGTACGGGTACAGCTGAAGGCCCCATACACGCTCTTGTAGCGTGGTGGGATGAAAATTACTACGGCCGCGGTGTCTTAGGACACCTACCATACACGCTCTAGTAGCGTGGTGGGAAGGCCCAGCTCCCCTACATTCCCCCAAACGGGGGATATGCCAGGGTGCTGCCAAAATTTTTGCTGAAATGTACAAAGACTTGAATAATTTGAAGACCTTCTTGGGCAATAATATAGAAGACCTGTACTTGAACAATAATGCACAGAACTTGAACTAAATGAGCAAAGGACTTGTACGAAGAACAGAGGACTTGTGGACCTAAATCAGAACAAATTCAAGTAATTTCTAAAAAAATCAAATCAAATGAAATAAAATCAAATTGAAGCCCAATTCAAATCAATTTGAACATGAAAATGAACTTACAAGGACTCCATAAGACTTTGAACAAAATGTGAGCATGCAATTGAATTCAAAGGACTGCATGGAACTTGAACATGACTAGAACATCAAATAAAGACTTTGATTTAGACTGGATCCGGATCCGTACAAAGCAGTTGAACTCGCACTTGAACTCAGGCTATACGACATCAAGTGGGGACTTTTGAACTTGATGAATTCAAGTTTGAATGAAACTTAACTCAGATTCAAACACATGTAAGGAACAAAGCTTGAATCACACACGAGGGAACTCAGACTACAAGACATTTGTGCTGTCAACAGTGACTCAATGTCAGATGAAATACATTGATCTTAGTAAACAAATGTGACTAAGGTATACTACAAGACCTCAATGCACAAACTCCTACGACAATTCCTATAAATGCATGCTGATTGAGAAGGCAACACTACTACTAGATAGTCAAAGACCCGTCCTTCATAAAACAATCCAGACATCAGACCACCTGAGATTGGTGAAAGGTGGATGTGATGCAAGGACACTAGGTCTTCTACGAGCATTTCCAAAAGGTTGTAGTAGATACAATGGGTCCCTACAAGCAAACACAATATACTTGTGGACAGCAACAGTGTGTTGCGAGTACAATGGATCACTGTGGACATAAGTACGGATCCCTACAAATGAATACTTGTGGATAACAAAAGTGTATTGTAAGTACAATAAACCACTGTGGGTACAAGTACAGACATCACCTACGACAACAGTGGTTAAGATATCCAAGTACGTCGGGTACAAGGGCGGCTCTATGTACGAAAAGGACATCCCCTGGCAGAAGGGAGGAAATGTTTGAACAAATTAGAACCAAACTTCCTGGTGATCCAAAGTCCCTTTTTAGTTCTATAATTAAGAAGAGAACAGTTTGGGTGCCCACAAACACCGAAAATAATAAGTCCATTACACCGAAGATCCTAAAAGGAGTTCTTTCCAGATCAGCGATCATTGACCCCAAAATCCAGAAAATAACTCCCCCGGTTAATGAGAAAGGGGAGTCAACATCAAAACGCCATGCCACCAGATCCGCAATACACGTGCTAGCGGACATAAGGCATGTACAAGCCCTCAAATGAAAAGTTGTGCGCACTCAAATGGTTGTTATTTGCACAACTACAATTATTTCAAAATACCCCTTACACGTGCACAGTAGTTTGTATACACATAAATACACGAGGTGGAAAGTACAATCTCGGCCCGCATTAGCCTCAGAGAGCGTGTCATTGGTACACACGTGGCGCCTAGGGATGCTGTGCGGGTCAATAAGTGAATTCAAGTTCGAACCTGAACCTTCTATACAGGTCAATAGAAGTCGACAGGGTTCGAACCAACAAACAAGTATACAGTCATGACGACTGGTATATTTTTTTTATTGTATTCATATTAGGACTTCAAGACCTATGATTAAGAGAATTCACTAAACAAAAGACATAAAATTTTCGAAACCCGATCCTCCAAAGTAGATAAATAGGAGTAGATAGGGTTCGAGATATTAGATAAATATACTATCACGAAGTTGACCAGAATATTTATTTTATACATTAATATTCGGCCTTTAAGGCTTTAAACGAAAAAATTCATAGACAAATGCACAAAGCCTACAAGAAACCTGATCCTCGATCAATAGCTTGGTCGAGTTGACAAGGTTCAATCAAATAAAGGGAAATAACCTCAAAAACCCCCGATAATGGCCGGGTTGAATGCAGATCTCAACCGGAGGGGTTCACAAATATTTTCAAATGTCTCCCAAGAGTTAATTCAAAATTCAAACTCCACAAATCCCAAATTTTAAGATATTTAAATTGAAATAAATCCGTCTAATAACTTAAAGCAAAATCCATCCACCCTCTGCAATAGTTTGCAGAGGTGGACAAATTAAAATTTACTTCAGCTCACAAAGAGTTAAATGCCTAGTCAAAAATATTACTATGATCCATTCTCAAACAATCTCCTGCTAGTAAGGATGTGGTACGTGTCCTCTAACCGACGGTTTGCCGCCAAATGGCACCGCAAGATAAACGGTTACGACGACCCGCGGCCCTCTGAACCGAGTGGTTTTTCCACCAAAAGGCATCACGAAATACCGGTTATGGCCAGAGCCAATACGCTCCTTATTGGCATAAAATCCTTGAGATACGAATCAATAGGATATGATTGATAGGGCATGAAGCTCTCTGCAAGCTAAAGTGGATTCAAATTTGTCCCCTTAGACAAACATCTAACCCAGGTCTACAAGGTCCCCTTGGACGAAGCAACCCATGGCTGTCGATAAGGATCCTTCTGTCAGGTTAGGTTGACTACCTCCTCTGACTAAGTAGACCAGGGACCATGATGGCCCGGGATGACGGAACCATGGGATCTTGATCAGGTTCATCATCCATTCCCCCACCATTCGCTTTAAGTGCAAGATGGTACAATTTCTATTTAAATATCAAATATTCCATCCCAAATTCCAAATCCAAAAACCCAATTCTTCAATTTCCAAATCCAAACTTTTCAATTTTCATACCCATGCTGCTACTATACGCCTGATACAACGTATCTGATCGATGACTAGCCTTAATCAAAAGTTCTCTCTTATTATCGGGAGGGGTAATTAACTATAGGGGCTTGCGCCTATAGGAAACCAGAACTCATATTAGAAAGTCCTCGCAAAATGAGGGCGAAATCACTGGGTAGTGTCTCATCTACAAACCCATCTGCCTTCCAAAATTTACCCCGGAACTTAGTTTGTTAAAACTCCCTCGCCGAATAAAAAAGGAAAGCGCGGCGGAGGAGGCCGCCGATGCCGAATTTTCGAAGCCCACAGATTTCTGGCGACTTCGCTCGGGATTAGTTTCTCTTTCCATCTCTGGCTAGTCACTAAAAGGCTATAGTAGCAGCAATCAAATCCATATGGTTTAGTTATTTAAAAAATTAATCTTTTAAGTAAGATTTGTTGGAAATTCAATCAGTAGGGTTTTAATTCTATTCTAATTCTCCTATTTCAATAATTTGTTCTGCGTTATTTCTATTTTATGAAAGTGTGGGGTGTTGTATCAATTCTGATCACTAACTCCTACCTTTCATTTATGCAAAATGGAAATGTAGGACACCCCAATGACTGTCCAACTGGGACGAGGAGCCAGAATTCAACTGGCAAATGCTGTCATAGAGACTGGAAATACTGGAGCCACCATCCACTTTGGTGGGCTCGAGTTCTCAGCAGCTACTACAAGGGCTGCAGCCGTTCCTATGTACGGCGTAAACTCTGAAGAATTTTCTAGAAGTACTAACTCTGCAAGGACTGTTGCCAAAGGCGCTGTCCAAGGAAGAACTTCTGTGTTTGAAAGTCTGTCCCAATTTGAGACCCTTACTGTAAAGAGGGTTGTTACTGGAAGGAAAATATCAGTGGTGACTGCCAACACCACTACTCTGCCCAGAGAGCCTGTTGCACCTGGGAGGTATGATACTGAAGCTTCCTCATCTGAAGGAAGGCTCAACAGAAGGTAGAGGAGGAAGAGAAATATAGAGCTGCGAGCTCAGCAATTACCTGTACCAGTCCATCCCTCCAATCTGCCAGCACCAGAACCAGAGATCAATATTCCCACTCAAAATAAGTTCTCCAATCTGAAGTGGGTAAAAGGAAATAGCTCTTCTGGTGAGCTCAAGAAATCTTTCTGGGAGCATCAACCTGAAGCTCCAACCCCACAGAAGATAAGAGAGCCCGAACGTCTATCAGCCTGGGTACACCGTGTACTAAAGACAATAGGAGAAGGGCTTAATGAAAAAGAAGTTCCTGAGGCCACCGATTGTTGAAGCCCGAAGAACTCCTCCAAGAGACAGACTATCATCTACTGTGATAGTTGAAAGAAGAGATTACCAACAACAGGCTCCGCGCGGTGAACATCGGGGCGTGACACCTGAACCATACGTTCGAGGATCCGCTGTCGAAAGGTCCCGGTGGAAAGGGAAGCAAGTTTGGAGGCCGAAGCCTCGAAGAGAAAATATCTTGGAAGAAAGGATTAGTTCGGGTGTGACATCCGGAGCTGTCTCCCGGAGATCCACCCCTGCCAATAGAACACGTCAGAAATGGGTCCAAAAGAAGGCCCATAATGACAGTCGACATCCTGGAGAGTCTTCCAGGAGATCCCGTCATTCTCCTACTTCAGCTAAAGAGGAAGTTCATTTCGATCGTAGTCCGCAGATCGAAGAAGTAATCATTCCAAGTCAAGAGCCTGAAATTCAGTGGCGATGCCGCTCAGAAATTTAGGTACAAGAAGATGAAGAAGAATATGATGATGATGATACTACGAAAAATAAAGGTGGTTCGTATGGTCATCCACATTGATGTTGAAGATGATGATGGTGATGAAGATGACCAACAATCACAACCGCGCGTACATGTTTATCTACATCGCCACAGGGTTAGATCCATTGCCAGCCGAAGTGCTCGCTCTTCAGAAGAAGGAGATGAGGAAGAAGAAGAGGTCGGAGAAAACCCCTTCGCTAGCGAAGATATCATACTCGCTGAAATGAAAAATTAAATGAGATGATAAATGTTTAAAAAAAAAATAGAGAAATCTCTCAGTTGAATGATAAAATGACTGAGATGATGACTCAAATGACGGCCATGATGGAGATGATGCAGAAGAACACTTCTGTGGGCCCTGCACCGGCTCAACCCGTCAACCAAGCTGCTAATCCTCAAAATTCTCAATCACCCCAAGCCTCAGGAGTGAAAGGTGTACCTGAATGTGGCGTTAAAAACGATGATCCTACCCGCAAACGTACTCCACAAAATATGGCGAGCGCCTCTGAACCTGTAAATGCAGCGTAGCTTGAGAGCTTAATAAGCGAAAAGATTAAGGCTATTATAGCTGCTGAACAAGCAGAGAAGTTGGTAGGCAAAGGTCGCCCGTACCCGACATAGTACAATCAGGTGCCATACCCAAAGGGATATTCTGTGCCCAAGTTCAATATCTTTGATGGCAATAAAAATCCCAAACAGCACCTAGCACAGTTTAAAGCTACCTACAGAAATACGGGAGGCAATGATGATCTATTATTTCAGCAATTCATTAGCAGCTTGAGTGAAACTGCTTTCGAATGGTACGCAGAGCTACCGAATGATTCTCTGAAGACCTTCGCAGAATTAGAGGCCTTGTTCGTGAAAAGATTTGCCAGTGCAATAGAGAAAACTACTATCGCTGATCTTGCTCTAGATAAAAGGAGAAAAGATGAGTCAGTGACAAAATATATAACACGCTGGCGCAATCTCAGTATGAAGTGCGAGCAGCAACTAGAGGAAAAACATGCAGATCAACTACTGATGGGAAACATTGATGATAAAATGTAACCCTTCTTATGCATGACTTTAATTACTACTTTCCAAGATCTGTTGGATAGGGTGGCAAAATTTAAAAAGTTGAACTTATCAAAATCTGAAAGCCTCCCTGACAGACTAAAAAGGCTAAGGCGCCTGATGCTAGGAGAAATGATGTTTACTCCGCATTCTCTCCTAGACCTGATAAAGGTAAAAATGCAGTATATAATGTGGATAAAGGAAAGCAGCCTATGCAGGATGAAGAAAAATCAAAACAAACTTACAATCTAAATCCTCAACCAAAACTAGTTCTTGGAGGAAATGACAAACCTCGAACCTTTCCTGGTGGAGGAGAGCATCAAAGGCAAACTACAGGAGCTGGTGATAGAACATTCCCTTCCCTCAAAGAGAAAATGAATAAATAATATTCATTTAAGAGTGAGAGTGTCGTTAAATTGTTCCGACAAGCACTCAAGAATGGTTTGGAGTTGCCATAATGCAAAAGACCTGAAGAGTCCAAACACAGTGGCGACCCAAACTACTGCCCATATCATCGGGTAATTAGCCATCCAATTGAGGATTGCTATGTCTTCAAAGATTGGCTATATAAGAAATATAAAATGGGAGAATTAATATTATCAGATAATGTGTTAGTTCATCCTAAAAAGGAATCCACCCGGGTGGTGACATCCTCTTCCGTACTCCCACCTAGAGAAACAATGAAAGAACCTATTCAAGATGAGCAATGGGAGACCGTGGTCTTCAAGAAGACAACAAAAATGCTGAAACAGTTAGAAGGAGTTCCTGGTGTCAAGTGAAAATCTCCTACTGAGCCAGTACTGAACTTAAAATGGTTGCCTGTGTCACAAGCATCCACTTCTAAATAACAACTTGGCCAGGCTAGCTCATCAAAATCTGGAAAGTCAAAGTTAAAGTCTTCAAAGAAGAAAGCCAAGCTGAAGAAGCTTATGGTAAAGAAGACTGTAACTCATAAGACTATTGATAGTTTGGATGAATATTGTCAGGAAGCTTATAAAGCTCGATGATTTCATGAAAGAGCTCAAAATAGATGAAAAGAAAGAAGAAGCTCAGGCTGAGTCTCTTCCTATAGAGACATGTCGAGTCATCTTTACGACATCAAACATAACAGACAGGGAGAAATACGCTGAAGAAACGGCCCCTGAATTCTGTCTGATGGTGTCACCAATGAAATTCAGTTCAGAAGATCTATGTTTTCCAGATGATGAATATTCAGACCCAAGCATAGCATCGCAAATGAAACAGATGAAACTGGGAAACAATTCCGAGTCCACAGGCGAATCTCCAGACGCGACAATGGCTGACTCTGAAGAGAATGTTTCATCAAACAAGTCTGAATCAGATGAGGTGGCCCAAGTACAGTTGAGAAGTGGCAAGATATTGCCGCCTCCACCAAAGAAGGGGATTCCTAACAAAGATAAAGGAAAAGAGATAATTGTCAATGAAGATATTATCCCCGAAGATCCTAAGAAAAATAATAATTTATCCAAATGGATAGATTACAATATCTTATCCCATTTGAGAAAGATCCCAGCACAACTCAGTATATACGATGCCTTACTAATGTCTAAAGACCTTCGATAAACTTTAATTCAAGCTCTCAGGGACCCCGAAAGATATGAGGCATATTTTGCTGAACACAACTTGACGGAAGTATTGCAAGCTCGAAATGAGCCCCTCATCACCTTTGCTGAGGATGATATGATGATTGGAACGGCAGATCTAAATCGCCCTTTGTATGTTACGGCGGAGAGCGATGGTATGATGATCAGTCGGATTTTGATCGTTCCCGGATCTTCCGTAAATCTCATAAGCTTAAAAGCATTGATATCGTTGTGCCTTGATGTGGAACATCTTGGGCAAGACAAGTTGATGGTACACGGCTTCAACGAGAAAGGGAAAAAAACCCTTGGTTCGTTTATGCTTCCTCTTGTATTTGGGGAACTCCATACGGAAGCCAAATTCCATGTAATTGATGCGGACACTTCGTTCAAGGCGTTATTGGGTCGCCCCTGGCTGCATGAATACAGCATTGTCCCTTCAACATTACACCAGTGCATGAAGTATCTCAGAGAAAGAGATGAATTTAGAATTTCTGGTGATATTCAGCCCTTTTCAGTACATGAAGTAACAGTTCATGAAGATGCTAAGTACTTCATGCCAAAGAAGCAAAGGTCGTTAAGTTCTCTTAAGGCTAGAGCATCAAATTGTAAGGCTACAAAGAAACCCAAGAAAGAAGGTGATAAGAAGCGTGTAGGGAGAAAGAAAGCAACGCCAGTTCTTCCCAAATCATCAACCATTCCTAAATAAAAGAAATATGTACCTCATCTTGGGAGTGGCATGGATGAAGATGATGTTACTCCTGCCAAATCTCGAAAAATATGCCAGTCCACAGATGAATGGTGTAGGCAGGTTGAATTTTCAAATGATGATTATGACTACGACTCAATCTACATAAACTCGGTGCAGAATGTGTTCTCCAGAAGAATAGACAGTCTGTCAATTTCAGACAGCGTACTCGTAGTCACACGTGTTCCCTTGCAACATTTCAAAGAAGTCATTTCGCGCGAGGTTCATAAAGTTGAAGAACTCGCCACCCTCTATCTACCTCCTCGTAAAAATGGGACTATGCCAAAGAATGTGCTATATTCTACAGGAGTTCGTGAAGAGGAGAATCATGACTTGGATTGCATGCTTCTCGACTCCGATGAATTATTTTCGATGAGGCTACCTAGGTTCCATACCAGAAATATTCAAAGAATGCTACGAAAGCAAATCAATATTCCTACCACTAAACGACAGCTTCGTACAAGCTTGGGCCTCTGGTATGGAAGAAATCCGCGTCCATTACGATGAAAGGATATAGATGCATATAAGGGCATCGGATTCATCAAACGAAAATTCCTCTGGAAAGAGATTTGTCGGACAATCATATGCATGAAAATTGAAACCAATGATGGTGGCACTGATGAGATTTATGAAGCTGATGCTCATGATGATCAACCCATGGAAGCCAAGCCTGCACCAGAAGAACTGGAAGATGGTGAACAAGCTGCTACGATGGATGAGCTCAAAGAAGTCAACTTGGGAACTGAGAAAGACCCTTGCCCAACCTTCATTAGCTCTCTTCTTCCAGAAGATCAAGTAGAAGAAATAAAAGAGCTACTATGTAAATTTAGGGACTATTTTGCTTGGACATATGCTGAGATGCCTGGCTTATCCCCTGATGTGGAAGTTCACAGATTAGCCATCAAGCTTAATGCAGTACCCGTCAAGCAAGCTCCAAGGTGAATGAGATTGGAGATTGAAAAGCAGGTGATTGTAGAAACAAAGAAGCTCATAGAAGCAGGCTTCATCCGAGAAAAAAAATATGCCGACTGGATTGCCAATATCGTCCCTGTAAAGAAGAAGAATGGCCAGATTCGTATCTGTATTGACTTCAGGGACCTCAACAAGGCATGCCCGAAAGATGACTTTCCGCTCCCAGTATCAGAGCTTCTAGTTGACAATACATCCAACTACGATATGTTCTCCTTCATGGACGGATCATCGAGCTACAATCAAATTAAAATGGCACATGAAGATGAAAGACATACATCATTCAGAATGCCTATAAGCATATTCTGCTACACAGTTATGCCATTTGGCCTGAAGAATGCTGGTGCCACTTACCAACGGGCGATGACTGGTATATTTGATGATTTAATCCATCAAAAGGTCGAATGCTATGTAGATGACTTGGTCATTAAGAGCATGGACCGAAAAGACCATCTAAATGACTTGAGAATAGTGTTCAAAAGAATAAGAAAATATGATCTGAAGATGAACCCTCTCAAGTGTGCATTTGGGGTATCCTCAGGAAAATTCCTAGGGTACGTTGTTCGACATCGAGGCATCGAAGTCGACCCCAACAAAATCAAGGCAATCATGGAGGTGCCACCTCCAAAGAGCCTCCGACAACTCCGCTCCTTACAAGGGCAACTGGCTTTCATTCGGAGATTCATATCAAATCTATCGGGTAGGTGACAGCCGTTTTCAAAACTAATGAAGAAAGATATCTGTTTCAAATGGAATGAAGAGTGCAAAGAAGCATTTGACAGCATCAAAAGATATCTGTTAAATCCGCCCATTCTTGCGGCGCCAATCCACGGGAAGCCTCTTATCCTGTATACGACAGCATTAGAGGAGTCACTCCGAGCACTATTGGCCCAACATAATGAAGAATGAAAAGAAAATGCGCTCTACTACATCATTCGAAGGTTGATAGGAGTAGAAATATGCTATTCCCCGATCGAGAAGCATTTCTTGGCCCTGATTTTCGCAGTTCAGAAGCTCCACCACTATATGCTATCTCACAAAATCACCTTGATATCAAAGATAGATCCGCTGAAGTTCTTGATGACGAGACCAGCGTTGACAGGACGTTTGGTGAGGTGGGCAATGATATTATTACAGTTTGATATCACATATGTCACTCAAGAGACAGTAAAAGGGCAGGTGTTGGCAGATTTTCTCGTTGCACACCCTATCCCTGCAGATTCACCACTCAACGATGATCTACCTGATGAGCAGATCATCAATATTGAAGAAGAGGAGATGCTACGAGTATGGGAAATATACTTTGATGGAGCATTATCAATCAAACGTGCTCGGCCTCCAAATATAGAGAAAGCTAAAACCGAAATCGGACTCATTTTCGTGGCGCCCGAAGGAGGCATAATGAGATTCTCTTTCAGCTTGACTGAACCTCGGACCAACAATGAAGCTGAATACGAAGCTTTAATAGCAGGATTAGAGATTGCAATCGATGTTTGAATCCAAAATCTCCATATTTTTGGTGGTTTTCAACTTGTTATAAATCAAGTACTGGTAGTTTACAAAATCACCAAGTTTGAGTTGGCTTGTTATCATCGACGAGTTCTTGAGCTTATGAAAAAAATTCCAGTTGTCAAGTTAACTCAAGTTCCCCGATGTCAAAATGGTAAAGCTGATTCCCTTGCCAAATTGGCTAAAGAAATGGCGAATATGGATGACGAATGGCCTATAATAATCATGGTACACAATCGTCGGGTCCTAGAGCTAGCATTATTACAATTCCCACAGGCAGATGGAATACCAAATTCAAGCCAGCAGGACGCAACCCCGGTTGATTCTCAATCTCCCCAACCAGTTGATCCTGAAGATCAATCTGAAGAATAACAAGTTCCTAAGAAAAGACGCAAGACCAGTCAAGCTTCAGAATCATGGTGGCATTGTCTAGATGTCAAGGAAGAAGATGACTGGAGACTGTCTTTTATTGACTACTTTAAAGAAAGTAAATTACCAACAGACAAATCATTAGCTGCTCAAATTAGGAAAAGAGCGCTAAGATATGTGTTTGTTATCAACACGTTGTATCGGCGGGCTTTTGATCAAATGTGGCTAAGATGCCTAGGAACTCGAGAAGCTGATAAGGTGGTAGTAGAAGTTCACGAAGGACTTTATGGAGCGCACCAATCAGGTCCCAAGATGGCAGTCAAATTAAAAGAATGCGCTACTATTGGCCGACCATGGTTAGAGATTGCATCAACCACGCTAAAAGGTGCCACGAGTGTCAAATCCACGGTGATGTTATACATCAACCGCCAAATCCATTGCACCCTACAATATCATCCTGGCCATTTGAATGTTGGGGTACTGATGTTATTGGGCCGATAGATCCGCCATCATCAGCTGGACACCGCTTCATCTGGGCAACAACCGACTATTTCTCCAAGTGGGCAGAAGCGGCTCCATTTAGAGAAGTTACGTCCGAGCATGTGATCAACTTCTTTACCCACAATATTGTCTATAGATTTGGTATACCACGCCGTATAATCTCAGACAACGGAACTGCTTTCAAGAGTACAAAAATCTATAAGTTCATTGATCGTATACTATAGTCCAAGAAGATAAATGGTCCTAGCCAAAAAACTTCAACAAGACACTTGATGAAGCTATTAAAGAAGATTCTGTTGAGTCTAGTAATTAGGTTGTTAAGCCTAAGTTAATGTCCCAAAGGCTACCAAGAGGGGGGGTGAATTGATAGTTTAAAAAATTTAAGCCCTCTTTTAAAATTATGTTGAACCGAAATAAAAATTATTTTTTTTAAGTTTTGTAGAAAAAGTTTTTCAACCACAGAGTTTTTAAGACTAATAATTAAAATGTGTAAACGTAAAAATAGTAAAGTAAATGACACCAGATTTATAGTGGTT
>NW_021319335.1:563282-589794 GCF_001605985.2 Dendrobium catenatum
TATAAATGATTATGGGATCTTTACTACTTCTTATTTTCTAACTGGATGGGAACTCTGGGATACTAACCAACCCTCGGGTTGTCTTAAAATTTGGTTTCCCATGCATCTCAACAGTTTCAAAATAGGAGATAGTGGATTTCATTTCATTTATAAAAAGTTTAAATTAACAAATTTAGTTTTAATAAGGTCCCTTTTTCTTATTGAAAAATGGATCATTATCTTCTATTACCTAGTTTGTATTAGGTTGTCCTCTCTTTTATTTTAATGCAAATTTTGCATTTCTTCAAAAAAAAAAAAAGTTGTTTTAGCTCATTGTGATTTTGCACTATTTTCAAATTCTAGGAAAGGAAAAGAGCCTGTTGATTAGTAGTTTAGTATATGATCTGAGTTTGTATAAGTATTCCTCTTTCATTTTGTATAGTCATGATTAGTTTTTTTTATATTTTGCTATGTTCTCTAGTCTGTAACCATATATTGTATTGTAGATCTTGTATATATATTTTGATGAAATGAAATAGATGTTATGGATAAGTTTTTGTTCATTACTCTTGATATTTTTAATAGCTTTGTAGTCCATGATTTGTTTTAAAATTTAAATTAGAAGACAAAATCTAAAAAAATTTAAAAGTAGATCTTAAGATTTGCTTGTCATAACTCAACACGATAAGATTCATCCCATAAATGAGTTTAATTGGGTTGGGTTGTGAAAAACTTTTGATTGTATCAGAGCAATAATTTTGGAAATGGTTTGTAAAATAGAGCTATAAAAATTTATCTGCAAGTCAAGTAGGATTGTTTAGAGTCTGTTTGGCTATTCATCTCTATTTTATTTTCAATGTCAATTTATGTTCATTTATATATTTTGTATGATATATGGATATGCTAGACCCAAATATGACAGATGGGTTGAGTACCAATAAGGAAACACCTGTACATAGTATGGCTCTGATAGTGAGGTTTGATATAATTTCTCATTATCCTAGTTTGATAGCACAAATGATGTGCAAAGCATAGAACAAAGTTTCTATTGTTCGATCTAGTGATATAGATAGATATTTGTAGATATTTTTTATGATTGAAGTCTCTGAGATTTGAGGTCGTTTTTTAGCCCTGAGTAGTAGAGGACTAGTTAAGAAGGCTAGATAACACATTTGATGGTCCTAGGCGAAAGTAGTATTAGCCATCTTTCTATTAGATGGTGAGGCAAAGGGTTGGTGGATGGGCCAACAGGAGGAGAAATTTCAAGCGAAGTTGAATTATTCGATTAGCTGGGAGTTCTTTGATATATTTCAAACCTAGTTTGTACCTCCTTCTACACGTTAGTAAATACATGCTACTTTTTTTAAATTGATTCACGGGTGCAAGATAGTTATACTGTATGAGGCAGAGTTTATAGCTTTGGTTAAATATGCTTCACATATGCGGAGAAGTGCTTTGGATTTCTGAGAAGACTTCAAGATAGTCTAAGACAACCACTTGTTCGATTTCACATTTCTAATTTTTTGTAGCTTGTGGAGAGAGCCCAATTAATAAAGAATGATATAATAGTTACTAAGAAGTTGTGGAATACTAGTAGGAAGAGGTTCAATGGCGAGACATCTAATAGTGAATGTTTTAGGAAGAAGACTAGAGTTGGATCGGGAGAGTTCAGGAGAAGGGGATAGTCCATAGGAATTTTTTACAGTGGCAATAGGGCTAATTCTGGTTCTGTTAATGGAGCACTTATGTGTTTTAGTTATGCAAGAAAATATTCTAGTCAGTGATATAGGATGACTGGATCTAATAGTTTCATTTCATATATTTATTGAAATTTCTTCTAGTATAGGTAGTGGACTTGGTTCTATGGTAGGCTCAGTTGTAGGTAGACTGTCTATAGGTTAAAGAGAGCAGTTAATTACTCTAGCTCTAGTTCAGTCATGTTTGTATAGTTTGACTCAAGAGGAGGCATATGATACTCTTGATGCTGTGACAAGTATGGCTTACATTTCTGATCATTCATATCATATTTTATTTGATTATGGAGTCATTCATTCATTTATTTTTTGAGTCTTTTATTGATTTACTACACTTACCTTCAATTTTATTGCCTTTTTCTATCTGTTACCTTATTCACTAAAGATTATATAATAGTTGTATGTTTATTTCTGTGTTATTGAAATTTCTGATAGGAAGTGGAGGTCTTGTTTAATTTTACTACCTATTTTGAAATTTGATATTATTTTGGGCAAGGATGGATTAAGTCGGTATGAGGCTTAAATTAATTGCTTGAAGAAGAAAGTCATATTATTTATGGGTAGTGAGAGTTATTTATTTTACGATGTTAGAGAAGTTTTATCATGTTTGATTTCTATTGTGAAAGCATATTGATTATGGGAAAAGGATTACAAGATATTTTTGGCATCAGTTCAGGATAACAGGATGAATTCTTGTTATATTACTAATGTACCGGTAGTGAGAGAATTTATGAGGAGTTAGTCAGTTTGCCTTCTAATAAAGTAATAGTGTTCTATAGTGATGTATTTTCAGGTGCGGCTCTAATTTCCAAAGTTCCTTATAAGATGACACCTAAGGAGCTTCAGGAGTTAGTTGATCAAGGATTCATCCATCCTAGTGTGTCTCTGTGGGGATCACCTAATCTATTTGTGAAGAAAAAAAGATGATATGACGTGCATGTGTATTTATTACAATAAAGTTAATATCAAGAAAAAATATCCTCTACCACAAATTTATGATCTATTTGATTAGCTTATTAAGTTTTATATATTTTTAAGATTAATATATGATCTGGCTATTATCATGTAAGGTGAGAGAGTATGATGTGATGAATACTATTTTTAATATGAGATATAAACACTATGAGTTCTTAGTCATGCCTTTTTGGGTGAGTAATGCACTGACATCTTTTTATGAATTATATGAAAAGAGTTCTTAGGGATTATTTGGATCAGTTGATATTATTTTCCTAGATGATATTTTGATTTTTTCTATTTTTGAGGAAGAACATATTAGAAATTTGGGGATTATTTTGGCAACTCTAAGACAGCATCAGTTATATACAAAATTTTGTTGTAAGCAAAGTTCAATAACATGGATATCTGATGCAGCCCTAGAGTCACCAAAATACTTTTCTTACAACAACTTTCATTCAAGCATTAGTATGGCTCCATATGAAACTTTGTATGGTAGAAAATACAGGACACCTTTATATTAGACACAGGTGAGTGAAAAATATTTGATTGTGTCAGCCTTCATTGATTATGATACTAAAAAGATGCATTTAATTAGAGACAGATTGAAATCCATCAAAGATAGATAGAATCAATATTTTGATGCTAAGCATCGAGGTGTACAAAAGATCTGGTCAAATGACATCGATTCATCCATATTCACTATTTATATGTTTTGTCCCATTGTTTTGATCTTGTCAGGTGGACATTAGATTTTTTCTTTAATCTTGCTCATCGGTTCTATTTGGTCATGTGAGTATTGAGTCGCCCTCATTCACTATTTTATCTAGTTAGCTGAATTTTGGACTCCTTTCTCTACCTTTTGTTATGATGTTTCGATCTGGTCAGGTAGACATTAGATATTTGAACTCTTTTCTCATTATTTTGATCTTATTAGGCAGCCATTAAGTCATTCTCATTTACTATTTTGATATGTTTATGTAAATGTTGAACTCCTTTCTAGTTAGTTGCCCTGTAGTGTCCTGGGGGCTACACTTCACCACCTCTTAATTCCTCCTATATTATACTTCCTGTTAATGGGTTGTTGAGTTCGCTTTAGCTCTTTGTTTTACTATTTCGATCCAATCTGAGAATATTGAGTCACCCCTATTCTCTGTTTCGATCTGATCAGGTAATGTGTTACCCCTCCTTTTATTATGTTATTTTTGTTGCAATTCTTGACCCAACTACTATAATTTTGATGATAATAAATATTATTATTTTATTATCAATGTTATTATTGCATATCTATTTTATTGCCCTAGTCACTAATATTTTAGGTCCATAAATCCATTGGCAATGTCAATCAGCTCAAGATTGGTTAGAATAGGGTTGAGTCTATTTGTAATTTCAATTTCAATGTATGTTTGACTTTCTTAAGTCAAATCATGTATATGGTGGACAATAGACTGAGTAATCTTGCACACAAATACTTGAGGGAGTGAGCTAGCGAGTTAGAGAAATTTTTAGTTTTTGAACTAATCATAGAGTACGAGGTATATCGTATTGGACGATCAGATATCATTAGGGAACCTCTATTAATTAAGAGTGATTAAACTAATCATACTATATGATTCATATCATATAGGATGATCATTTATGATTATGAAAAATAGTCGTCAATCATAATTTAAGTAATATTTTAATATTCAAATTTTATTTTGATCATATAGGTTGATGTCAATTATACTGTATGATTTATAACAATCATGCCTAAATTGATCCTATCATTAAGGGTCTAATTATGCTAGGTTGCTCCAAGAAAAAATCTTGCCTAGTATCTACAAGTGTTTGCCTGAATTCTCTATGGCTCTGCAGAAGAAGTTCTTCAACAAAGATTGTGGTTTTTTGGCCATCACCTACAAGGTGAAAATAGAGTTTTGGTTCTCTGACTATCACTTGGAGGGTGAAAATAGATTTAAAGTTCTATGATTGTAAAAGAGTTATGGTTCTCTATGGCATTAGGTTAGTGAAACAACGTCTGTACAGGCTTCTCAGCCTTAGAGTGAGAGCAAAAGGAGTGTCACTACTATTTAATGCAATACTTGGAGAGGGAGTCTTCAAAGAGTAGACGTAGGTCAGGTTGATTGAACTACTATAAATTATAGTGTGTTCATTCTGATTATTTTCCACACTTTATTTTTCTATAATTATATGTGTGGTTGAAAAAACTAGTTTATTTTGTTGTTATGAAATTTGTTTACTTCCACATCTACTGTGTAGATTATTCTGTATGGGTGTGAAATTTTTTTAAAGGATTTTTTTTCCCTAAATAATTTTTTAAATATCCAAAGAGTGGACATAGGTCACACATGCAATTGAATTTTTTAAAAGATTTCTTGGTTAGCCTCAGGCTAGTTCTTAAAGATTTAACAACTTGCACAACCTTTCAAGTGGTATCAGAGCGGGATTCAAAAATTAAGTTTTTAAATAACTTTTGACAAATAATCATTGGCTAACATTGAAAATTATAGTACTATGGATGTATATTCAATCACACGACCACCTTTATCTGATAATATTCCTTTTAATTTTTTTAAAATTTGCATTTCTACTTTCTTGCAATCTATCGATTATCACATGTGGATGGTTCATGAGAGATATTATACGTCTTCATGCTTAGTAAATGGAATTAAAACTATTTTTTTTTTTCTAAATGGAGTACATAAGATAGAGATTTAGCCCAACTAAATGCAAAATATTTAAATTATTTTTCTATGCTTTAAAATCTCAAAATTACATGCATGTTTCAACTTGCACCACTAGTAATGAGATTTGGGATAAACTCTCCATAAAATATGAAGGAATAAAGGAAGTAAAATAATATAGGTTGAACATTCTACTTCATGATTATGAACTTTTTTGTAAGAAATCTAGTGAATCAATTTCTAAAATGTATACTAAGTTAACTCAGATTGTTACTTCCCTGAATGCCTTATGAAGAGAACTTACTAACTATAAAAAAGTTAACAAGATTTTGCATTATTTACCTTCTTCATATGATGCAAAAATTACTGCTATTTTTGAAGCTAAGGATCTGAATGTTTACTCCATTTATAACTTACTTGGATTACTCATTGCTTACAAGTAAGGGTTGAGTCAAAGATAGCTTGATGAAGAAGAAAAGAGAAAGGAGAAAATGGTATCCTTAAAGGCTAATAATTCTGATAGTGATACTCCCGGATAAGAAGATGATGACATAATGCTGATGACCAAACAAATTAAAAGCTTTTTAAAGAAAAAGTAAAAGCCTCATCAATAATAGAATAAATGTAAAAATAATAAAAATTCTAAAGTTTCTTTTGATGCTATTATTTTTATTGCAGAAAGTCAGTGCACTTGAGGTCTAATTGCCCAAGTCTTAAAGCTCACCCAATTAAGGAGAAAGGGTGTGGAAAAGCTGAATTTGAATAGGCAAGCAAAGGACTCAGAAGTCTTTATAGACAGACTCTACTTCAGACTCATTTGAAATTGAAGCATTAGAGGAGGTAACCAACCTATGCTTAATGGCAGGTAATCATAATGATCATTTTGATCAAGAGGAGGTATGTGAGCTCTCCTATGATGAATTATTTAAAGATTCTAAATGAATTCATACTACATATAGAAAGCTCAATAAATTAGATAGAAGCCTTAAATCTAACTTTACAAATTTGCAGAAAGAGCATGAATGCCTCAGGATAGACAATTCCACTTTGGATAGTAATCTTATGGATTTATTAGATGAATTTGACTCTTTAAATAAGAAGCATCTTGATTTAATTGTTGAACATGATTCCTTAAAAATATTGTAAGTTGAATTAAAAAAATGCATTCAAGAAATTAAAAACTCTTGCATGTAAATTAGATGGTAGTAAGTATACATTGAAAATTAGAAATTCAATTCTTGAAACTGCAAACAAATTCTTACAGGTTCAATTAAAAGTTTCAAGGAAAAAAAAAGCACCTTCGACACTTGCATAGTTGTATAACACTCTATCATAACATGCATTCAAACCTTGAAAAAGGCACTATAACCCACATAAATTAGTAAATTCTTTTTCTAAGGTTAGATATTTCTCTTGTGGCATGCTAGGACAAATCTCCCACACTTGCACTATCCACATTTGATGTGAAGACCAAAATTATATAATTCATTGCATAGCATGCAAGTATTTCATCCCACATTCCATAAGGTGGAACCCAAACTTATTTGTGTTCCCAAATTTGACTTGTGATGATTTTGTAGGGATGCTCTTATAGAAGCTCTTGTGAGAGCATGTGGTACTTAGACAATGGATGTTCAAGGCACGTGACTGGAGATTTAAATCAATTCATTTCGCTGGAGGCTAGGGCATGAGGCAAAGTATCACTTAGAGAAACACCACTAGGAGCGGTGGGATCAAGTATAATTGTCAACTCAAAAAATTTCCTCATTAAAATTGTTTTACTGGTAGATGGCTTAAAATATAGCCTGCTTAGCATACGCCAACTCTGTGATAAAGACATTAGCATTAATTTTTTATCTAGTTGCATGATAAGCTTAATTGAAAATATTATGTTACAAGGAAAAAGAATTAATAATTTTTATATGCTTGATTTAAATTATATTGAACATGCTTCTTCTCTTTGCCTAAAAAATGTTGTTAATAAATCATGGTTATGGCATAGGAGAGTGTGTCATGTAAGCGTGAAAGATCTTAGAAAAATTATCCAAAAAAACTTAATGAGAGGCATACCCAAACTTTTTTTGCTAAGGACTACGTGTGTGATTCCTATCAGTTAAGAAAGCAAGTCAAATCCTTCTTCCACTTAATCAAGGACATTAACACTAGCAAAATTTTAGAAGTCTTTCACATGGATCTCTTTGAACCAATTAGCACTACAAGCTTAGGAGAAAAAGTCTCTGGGTATGTAATTATTGATGATTACTCAAGGCTTAACTAGGTTAGATTCCTATCTCATAAAAGTGAATCATGCGAGGAATTTAGATCATTCTCCACTTGGATTCAAAGGAAGCTAGGATGATAAATTCTGACAATTCATAGAGATCATGCTAAAAAATATGAGAATGACAAATTTGAATCTTACTGTAAGTTTTAAGGGATAAGTCACAGCTTTTCAGTTCTTAGAACCCCTTAGTAGAATGGGGTTGCTGAAAGAAAGAATAGGACCCTGGTATTAGCTGCTAGAGCCATGTTAGCTGAATACTCACTTCCTAAATACATCTAGGCATAAGCAATAAATACATCCTGCTATATTCTAAATAGGTTTAATATTAGATCCAAACTAAACAAGACACCCTATGAAATCCTTAAGCGTAGGACACCAAACCTCTCTCACCATCATGTCTTTAGATGTAAAGTGTTCATTCCGAGTAATGAAAAATCTCTACTATAAAAGTTTGACTCCAAATATGATGAAGGAGTGTTCATTGGGTACTCAAATATTGGAAAATCCTTTAGAGTTTTTAATAAAAGCACACTGGTAGTAGAGGAGACCACTCATGTTATATTTGATGAACCTGATAATTTTGGAGGGTCTAGGATAGAAGAAGTTGTAAAAATCTCCTAAGTAGAATATGCAAATCTAGATGGAATGGTATAACCTAACAAATTACTTCCTAGAGAATGAAGATATTCCTCGAGTCATCCTAAAAAGCTGACCTTAGGAGACCCACTTGAAGGTGTTAGAACTAGGCATAAACTTAAAAAAGAAGTAAACCACTCATCCTTCATCTCAATAATTTAACTCACCATCATAAATCAAGTCCTATCTAATGAATTTTGGATCCTATCCATGCAAGAAGAGTTAAATCAATTTACGAGGAATGATGTTTGTGAACTAGTTGAAAGACCTAAGGGCCAGAGTGCTGTTGGAACTAAACGTATTTTTAAAAATAAAATTAATGATTCTAGTATTATGGTTAGAAAAAAACCAAGATTAGTGGCTAAGGGGTATAACTAGATAGAAGACTTGACTTTAAAGAGACCTTTTCCCATGTACATATATTGGAAGTTATTAGGGTACTACTAGCCTTTGTCTACTTTAAGAAACTCAAACTATACCAAATAGATACTAAAAGTGCCTTTCTAATAAAAAAAAGATGTGTATGTTGAACAACCCTAGGCTTTGAAAATTTATAATTTTCTAATCATGCGTTCAACTTAAAAAAGGCATTATAAAGACTAAAACAAATACCTAGAGCATAGTGTGAAAGTCTGAGCATATTCCTACTAGAGAGAATCTTCATTAAGGGGAGCGTAAAGTCCACCCTGTTTTTGAAAAAGATAGGAGATGAACTACTCATTGTCTAAATTTATGTTGATGATATTGTGTTTAGATCTTCTGATAAAAATATATGTGATGAATTTTTAAAAATAATGATTAAGGAGTTTGAGATGAGTATGATGAGTGAACTGACCTACTTTTTTGAATTTAGTATAAGATAGAAGGATGATAGAATTTTCTTTAATCAATCAAAATACATTAGTTACATTCTTAAGAAATATGAAATGAATAAAGGCAAGCCAAAAAACACTCCCATGAGTTATACTATTCAATTAGATAAGAACTCAAATGGAAAATCAATTGATCAGAAGAAATACATATGAATAATCTAATCACTTCTTTACTTGATTGCTAATAAACCTGATATTATGTTTAGTATTTATCTTTATGCTATATTTTAAGCTGATCCAAAAGAGTCTCATTTGACTCCTGTTAGGAGAGTCATATAAGCAGTGATTGACTCCTCTAAAATAGTTAAAAAAAGAAATATTGATGATTATTTTTCTTCCTCTAACTCCATTAGTGGTGTATTTTCTTATTGAATCAAAATTTAATTCAAATTAAAAGTTAGACTTTGAAATAGAGATCTATTTGATCTTCCTACAATAATCTATCTTATATGAATAATGTTCCTAGTAAATAAATCTCATTCAAGTTTTCTTAATCAAGTTTTTTGCATTTATCATATGGATAGGAATTTATTTTATGTTTTATTCTTCCTTTTATAAAAAAAGTGAGTTTGACATCTCTTATATTTTGAAGATAATCTTATAATTAAGAATTTTTTAAACATTTAGAAAGAAAGAAAGCATGTAAAAATTAAAAGAGGTAAAATGAGCCCAAAACTAAAAAGATGCGCAATGACCATTAAATAATTGAATGATGCACAAAGTGCATTAAAAAATCAAAAGATGTGCAATATGCACCAAAAGCTGATAAAAGAGGAACAAAATGAGCCCACTTTGATTTTGCTTGCCTTTCTTTCAAATCCTTAAAATCTTAAAAGACTCCCTGTGCCAATTAATATATTCTACTCTTGAATTTAAAAGTCATGATTTATGATTAATTACTTTACAATATTATTCTATTAGATATTTGTCTGAAACAAAGTTTGAAAAGATCAATTTTCCCATCTAATTTCTTTTATAATTTAGATTTTTACTTTGAAAGAATTTTAACATGTAAAGAGTCTAAGTTAGGGTTTATAAAACTAATTTTTCTAACATTTCTAAATTTGAGCATTGACAATTTATTTCTCAATAGTTTTTAAATCTAATAATGAGATAAATTTATCATTTAGTAGAGCAAATTGATTCAAAAAAACTTTGATCTTGTCTTATCGTTATTTTTGTCATTTTTTAAATCTATTTTTTTATTATTTTTAATTTTTTTTTGTTTTGAACTCTTCCTGATCATTACATTCCAGTCTCTAAGTTTGTCAATGTTTGTGCACATCGTCCAGTATGATTCACATTGTACTGTACAATCTTAACAAAATATCACTTCCCTAATCATAGCACATTCAATGATTGATTTCAATTAATTTTTGGTGATCATTCAGTATGATTCACAAAATCAATTTGGATTGTGTGAATTATAGAGGAATTAAGTTAATGTGTCATACTTTAAAACTGTGGGAGTGAGTTATAGAGCATAGGTTACGGCATGATACTAATGTTTCTCAAAATCAATTTGGATTCATGCCGGGTAGGTCGACTATGGAAGTCATACATTTATTAAGAGGTTTGATGGAGAAATATAGAGAAAATAAGGAGGATCTACATATGATATTTATTGATTTAGAAAAAGCATATGATAAAGTTCCAAGAGAAGTGCTATGGAGAGTTCTTAAAAAGAAAAGAGTTAATAATGCTTATATTCAAATCATTAAAGATATGTATGTAGGAGCGATTACTTGTGTTCAAACACAAGGTGGTTTGACCAAGTATTTCCCTATTTCGGTTGGGTTACATCAAGGATCAGCCTTAAGCCCATATCTTTTTTCTTTAGTCATGGATGTTCTCACTAGACATTTGCAAGAGGATGTACCTCGGTGTATGCTTTTTGCTGATGATATTCTTCTCGTTGATAAGACTAGAGAGGGAGTTGAAAGTATACTTGAATTATGGAGGTCAACATTAGAGACTAAAGGTTTTTGCTTGAGTAGATCTAAAATGGAATATAAGGAGTGTAATTTTAGTAGTAATAGACCTAGTGAGGGGATTGTGACTTTGCGCGATCAAGTCATTAATAAGAGTACACATTTTAGATATTTTGGATCTATTGTTCAGAGTGATGGTGAAATAGATGGGGATATTATCAGCATAATTCACGATGGATGGTTGAAGTGGAGGAATGCATCGGGCTTGTTGTGTGATAAAAAAATACCCCTCAAACTTAAGGGAAAATTCTATAAGATGGTAGTGAGGCCTGTAATTCTTTATGGTGCCGAATGTTGGCCATTAAAAGAGAAGCATAATATTAAGTTAACTGTGGCAGAGATGAGGATTCTCAGGTGGATGAGTGGCTTTACCCTTAGAGATAGGATACGAAATGAGCATATACGTGAAAAGGTTGGAGTAGCTCCAGTACAAGATAAGATTAGAGAGAGTCGCCTTAGATGGTTTGGTCACATAAAACGGCTGCCTTCCAATGACCCAGTTAGGAGATTAGTGGTATTAGATTTGACTTATTTTAAGAAAGGTAGAGGCAGACCTAAAAAGTCCTGGTTAGAAAATATTAGGAATTACCTTTCTTTATTAGATTTAAAAGAGAATTTGACCTTTAATAGGACACAATGGATAAAAAGGATTCATGTAGCCGACCCGACGTAGTGGGATAAAGGCTTGATGTTGTTGTTGTTGTTGTATTCAGTATGATTCATACTTCATACTACACGATCCACATGGTAGGAGCTGTTGGATGATTTGAATGTAGTCGGTATGATCTTTTATGACAAATCATATTGTATGATTCACATGTTCATACTGAATGATCTTGCCTGTCAACAATCATACATGCTAACTCCTCGAGATGATCGCCCTATGTAATCATCAAGTACGATGTCTAATTGTACTATACGATAAGACCACCTTTTTAACTTATCATCTGGTCGAACTAATTACATTATAAATCATGTATGATCTCACGATTGTATAGTATGATATATCCATTTCTATATAAATAGCCAAAACTCATGCTTTCTTCTTCACACAAAACATTCTCTCTCTCCTCCTCTCTTACTTGAGTACAAATCCTTGGCAATGGCTGGCAGCAAATGATCTTGAGCACTTGCAGGCAGCTCTTCTAGGTGCACTATCGATCCTCGATTTATTGAGGAAGCTGATGAAGCAGTCTATAAACATTACATAACTGCTAGCATAACCCCCTCCAAGATTGTCAACCAAAATGTTTTGAATTTTCAGGTACAAGATCTATTTGCTCGAATAACTCTAGGTTTCCTTCTCACACTAGCCTTTCCATCCAACTTAGAACTTCTGTTTGAATACTTTATAAAACTTCATATTAATAATGCATTTATTGTCTTACAATTGTTGTTAATTGGAGGCCGGTAGAAATAACCTGCCAATATTTTCATGAATTCCTTTACCTTTCTACCACTGGAGAGAAAATCTGCATCTTGGATTCAAATCCTAATTTTAATTGGGCTCATGGTAACACCAATCTTATGGAAACCAATGTAAACTACCATATAGCCTAAGTCAATACCTTAATCAAGGATGTTCGAACCATCCAGCACATCCCTCATAATTCAATTATTCTTAAAGCTTGGGATTGAATTCATACTGCTCCTATACTTCACTTACCACCTACTACATCATGACCCAAATTGACTTTAATGTAGCTGATCTTATCATCCTCTATATTGAATAGCTTATCTGCATTAGAGATCCTGGCTACAAAAGAAAGTCTAACCTAGCCTTAGGACATCTCATTGTCTTTATCCTAGAGTTAAAATAGAATTTTCAATTTCCAGTTCCACCTGATTACCTCCCTATATTATATTCCAATAACTCCTTCCTCATCCTTCATTATACTCATCATCACAATATGTACAAAGAGCCTATGGAAAATGAGGAAGAACATATTCTTGCACATGTCCCTATCTACCAGTAGTCTCAAATTGATCAGATGTTTTAAATGTTTGATCAGTGGGAGGCTCATTTTGTTCCTACATGGCTGAGCAATAACAACAACATGATCGATGCTTAGCTCGCTTCGACACCTATGTAGCACAACAACTACAGCATCATGACCAGAATATAGCCTAGTTTGGAGATCAGTTTGCCTCTCTTCATCGCTATTTTCATCCACCACCACCTCCTCCTCCTGATTAGGATCCCTATGGGTTCTAGTTTATTTTGTTTCTGTTGTTGTCTATTTTTTGTAATGTATTTACTTTATTCTATTTAGTTTTTTCTTTTTCCTCCTTTTTGTGATGTCAAAAGGTGGAGTAGTGTGTTGTTTGCATCTCATGTTTTAGTGAAACTAGTTTTCTTCTTAATTGTCTTCTATTTTTTACTTATGTCTTGTATTTCTTTAAAAATAAAAAAATGAATAAAAATATATTTTTTTAAATCATCCTTACTTTCAAAATTTTCATATTATATGGGAGAGTTTTAGAAAATGTCAAAAGCTTTTAATATTTTTAAAATATCAATATTTGTCATCATAAAAAAAGGGGAGATTGTTGCAAATCTGGGGCCAAGTATTGTAATTTTGATGATAAAAAACATTATTGTTTCCTTATCATTGTTATTATTACATTTCTATTTTCTTACCCTGCTCACTAACATTTTAGGTCCACAAGTCCACTAACAACGTCAATAAATTCAAGATTGGGTATACTTGATCATCCTGCATCATCCATGACAAAAAAACTATGATTTTTCTTCTAATCATATAGGATGACCCGAGGGATGTATGGGATGATATTTAAATCATCTCCCATCATTTCATGTCATATTGGACTATCAGTATAGCATATTAAACTAATCATAAAATATGATCATAGAATCATATATGTTAATCAGCATAAATACTTGAACTGATCATAAAGGATAATGTAGTTCTTACTATCTAAACAGACTATTTTGTACTAATCGTATAGAACTATTTAGCGATCATACTAGATAATTTTTTATTGCAAATTGAAAATTAGGGCTTCTTTTGGAGGCTCTTTATTTAAGATCTCATATCTATCTTTTGAGAGATCTTTTTGATGTTTAGACTTTCGGATAGAGAGCATTGCGAGAGAAGAAAGGGAGATGTTTTGAGGGAGAACTTGTGAGGGTATTCACAAGGTCGCTCCAAGAAAGAATCTTGCTTAGTATCTACAAGTGTCTGCCTGGATTCTCCATAGCTCTGGAGAAGAAGTTCTTCAGTAAAGATCATGGTTTTATGACCATCACCTAGAGGGTAAAAATAGAGTTTTGGTTCTCTGACCATGACCTATAGGGTGAAAATATAGTTGAGGTTCTCTGCCTGTAAAAGAGTCACGGTTCTCTACCGCACCAGATTAGTGAAATAACATTTATACAGGATTCTCCGCCTTGTGGTGACAGCAAAAGGAGAGTCACTATTATTTAGTGCAATACTTAGAGAGGGAGTCTCCATGAAGTTGATGTAGGTCAGGTTGACCAAACAACTATAAATTTTGGTGTGTTCATTCTGATTATTTTTTGCACTTTATTTTGTTTATAATTATATGCGTGCTTTAAAAAACTGGTTTACTTCATTGTTGTGAAATTTTCTTACTTCTGCATCTGTTGTGTATATTATCATGTGTGGGTGTGAAAGTTTTTTAAAGGATTTCATTTTCTCTAAAGAATTTTTTAAATGTCCAATTCACACTCCCCCCCCCTCCCCCCCCCCCCCCCCCCCTCTTAATTAGTCGCGGGCTAATTCCTAAAGGTTTAACAACCTGCATAAACTTTTAGTTTCGATCTAGTCAAGTAGACAGTCAATTCTCTACTTTTTTTGGCCCTTTACTCATCATTTTGATCTAGTAAGGTGGGTATTGAGTCATCCCTATTCATTGTTTTGATCTGTTCAGGTGAATATGGGATCCCTCCTTTTGTTTTGTTATTTTGATCTGGTAAGGCAGGTAGTTGATTTTCACTTCTTTTGGTTGGCTCATTACTCATAGTTTTGATCTGGTGAGGTGGGTATCATTGTATCCTCATTCACTATTTCAATCTAGTCAGATGAATGTTGGATTTATTTTTCTTCTTTTATTCTGCTGTTTTGATCTCATCAGGCGGACAATTGATTTTCTTCCTTCCCTCTGCTCGTCTCTTTCCGCACTTTTCGGATTTGGTTAGGTGAGTATCAAGTCACCCTCATTTACTGTTTTGATCTAGTCAGGTGAATGTTTGGATTCTTTCTCCCTTTTTCCTAACTATTTTATATGTTTATATGACTATTGCATGATTATATGTTTGTTGAATTATTTGGTGAAGTATGTATGATTGATTGACTATTTTATGATGATCATATAAGTTTTCTTGGTTGATTATTGGGTTACATTATTGCTAAATGTGGGGAGTTCAATGCCAATACGTGCAGTTCACTTGTCATTTGCTACAGATGTTGGGGGTCCATTTGTTTATCACATTTTTCATGCTATTCTCCCTCGAGCATGTTCAATAAGGCTAATTGAGTCTCATCAAGCCTAATTCAATTTAAATTGATGCTAATTTGGGTCTGATTATATCTACTCAAGTTTAATTCTATTAAATTTACTTGATGAGATCTAATTGAACTCAAATTAAGTGGAATTAGACACGACTATATTCAATTAAGCTAGATTAGTTTATCTTAGCAATGTCGAGCTCGATTAAATTTGAATTAGCATCAATTTGAGTGTGATTTCATCAAATTAGCTAAGTTGGTCAACTCGAGCAAAAATTGGTTTGAATTTGACTCAAAATTGAGTTTGGTTTGAGCCCAAATTAGAGTTAAATCAGCCCATTTGATTCAAACAAAGCTTCAATTGACTTTTGGCTTAATTCAAATAATTTCATAAATCTAGCAATTGCATCGACAACTACGATCAAATGTGATCTTCATTTGAGCTGAAATCTTTCATTTAAGTTGATTTTCTATGGCAGGATCTCTCTTATGAGCTCCCTATTCGTGAACTCTAGGAAGGACCAATGTCAACCCCTCTCCCTCTCCCTCTTGGATGGTTTGCAAGCTCAAGAGGTGGAACCCCCTGCTCTCCCACCTCTCTTGCTCGAATGAACCAAGGAGGATGCTGAAATCATAACCTATTTAAAGTAATGGCATGAGGTTTCTGAACTAACTCATTCATAATGCTATCCAACACTCCTACAATGATATTTCCTTTGCCAATGTTGTTGCTATTATAAGGATCTACTCCTATTTAATTGATTGCTTATATGTCCTAGCTTTGTTAAGTGTGTCATGGTGGTCGAAGCATGCTTGCATCTTGATGTAGCATACAAATCTATTTTTGCATGTTTTATAAGTCATTTGAAATTTACTTTTTATGTGAAATTTGCATTCACTAAAATGTTTTTTTTTTTAAAGAAAGACGAAATAGCTTTATTAAAAACCAAAAGGGAAATTACATCCTATAAGCATCTGATTCCTCCTTTACCAATTTGATAAAAGGAGGAGGAATCTTATTCATATTTACATCATCCCCTATGAATGGGCTCAAACAAGTATAGTTAGCACAAAGGTTAGCTAACTTATTACAATCTCTTTTAACACAACTAAGGATGACAAAGTTAAATTTTTTAATAAAAGAGAGATCATCAATTTTGTTACCTCCTTTGGCCACCGATTTCTGAACGAAGTTCATAATATTTCTGTTGTCCCCTTCAATTATCAAGCCTTTGTATTCATACATCCAGTTCCTCACTATGTCTTTGACCGAGAGTATAGCTTGAAGTTCCAATGATCCAATATCCCAATGTACAAGAGGTTTGCCAATGCCATCAAAAACCTCCCCTTATGATCACAGAAAATTCCACCGATCCATACTTTGTAGGAGTTGAACAATGAAGCATCTATGTTGACCTTTATCCAATCAGGTGGAGGATGATGCCAACTATTAAACAACCTTATCAGTTGATTAACATCCCTGATTCCTGAATTCAAGCAATAAAAAGGCTTGTAAACTGCTGAAAAGCTTATAGAATTCATAGCAATCATCATTGGGCTCGTAGCTTTCCCCTCATGAACATAAAGATTTCTATCTTTCCAGGATAAGAAAACCAAATTGCAAAATAGATTGACCGTCACTTGATTTTGAATATTCAACCATATACTATAAGAGTCAAGAGAGTTGAAACTAGGTAGTCCGAAACCCCAACTGTTTAAGTGTTGCACAACTTCCTTTATTTTTCTGCAATTGAACACAATGTGCTCAATGTCTTCCACCTCCTGACATCCTCTAGGACATCTATCATATCCTTGTAGTCTTCTATAACTCAAGATTTAATTAGTAGGAATAGCCTTGTGAAATATACTCCACCAAAAAGTTTCCACTCTAGGATTAACCTTGCTCTTCCCAGCCATTCCCAAATAGTACAATCAGTACATTGTTCTCCCAAAGCTTCGGTTGTCAAAGTAGAAATAACTTTTCCAGATTTTTTATGAATGAATTCCACATAATCTTCCGAGCCTTCACCTAATATTTGAGTTGATTTAATCATATTTACCAATTCCTCACCGAATTGATTTTGAAGCTCTTTGATGTTCCAGCCTCCATTGCATATAAACTCATCCACTGTTTTGATATTACCTTCCAATGTATTAAAAAATGTGGGACATTTATCAATACATTTATTTAAAAGCCAAATATCTTGGAAGACATGAATTGACTTGCCATCAACAATTTTCCATCTGACTATTCTCTTGAGAAATTTTTCTCCATTGCTGATTAGTTTCCAAGCCACCGAGCCTCCTCTTCGATTTGAATCTCCCCTGAGGATTGGACCATATTTTGGAAATAATACCTTGTGCATCAACCAACCTATCTCTTGGTTATATTTCCAAGCCAATTTGGTTCTTAATGGACCAACTTTTTGAGAGCAAGAATTGATACGTTGTCCTCCAAAATCCTTCGGTTTACACATGGAATCCCAGCTCACATAATGTATTCCATCTCCTCCATTATTCTTACTCCAAATGAATCTTTTACATAACTTGTCCACCTCATTCAAAATATGTTTAGGAACTAATGAAACAGTTGAATGAAATGTTGGATATGAGAGTAAAATTGATTTAACCAGAGTGATTCTGCCGGCCAAGGAAATAAACTTGCTGCCCCAAACATTCAACATACTCAAAGCTTTGTCTAGAATGAATTTGTAATCCACTTTAGTCATTCTCCTAAGTGCCATCTTAATGCCCAAATAGGAAAACTTCTTGACTTCTTTGAAATCCATGATTTTACATATTGTTCTTCTCTTCTTTCTCCTCATCGATTTCCCAAACATTATTCCAGATTTTTGGATTCCATCCACAAAAGTCTAACAAGATGCATTTGATTTCATTGAACATTATAATCTTTGCTTCAGAGAAAATGATAATGTCGTCAGCATAGAGTAAATGGGAAACTTTAGGCCCCTTAGTAGAAATTCCTATGCTAACTGTATTCCCCTTTTAAATAAAAGCACTAGAAAGAATTTGTGCACACATGATAAACAAGATAAGGGATAGAGGGCACCCTTGACGGAATCCGCTCTTAGCTTCAATCCAATTGGAAAAGTTTCCATTGATAAGCAAGGAGAATTTAAGACCAGAAATATGCTCCAAAATAAGTTTAGCAAACTTTAAAGGGATACCAAAATCATATGTTATTTTGACTAAGGTAGGCCACCCCATTCAGTCATAAGCTTGCTCCATGTCAATCTTGAATGAAACTAAACCTTTTGAAGATTTAGAGTTCCTAAACTTGTGGAAGATTTCATGAGCCACTAAAACATGATCAGAGAGCGATCTCCCTCTCACAAATGCCACTTGCTCTTCCAAAATTAACTTGGGAACAATATACAACAACCTATTTAAAAGTATCTTTATAGCAATTTTATAAACTTAATTGCAAAGACTAATAAGTCTAAAATTCGAAGGAGCCAAAGGATTTTTAATTTTTGGAATGAAAATAATGATGGTTTCCTTCCACTTATCATCCATCTTACCATATTTGAAAAAGTGTTCCAAAGCATTCCATAAATCATGCTTGATGATATGCCTATAAGATTTAAAAAAAGAATAAGTCATACCATCGCGACCCGGGGCGATGTTCCCTCCAACCTCCTTGATTTCCTTTTCCAATTCTTCAAATGCAAATTCTCTGTTTATCATATTCATCTCCTCCTCATTTAAAGTCTTCAATGGTTTAGGCCAACCCTCCATAATGCAGCTCCTATCTTTCCATTTGTTCTTAAAGTAATGGACTAATACCTCTTCAACTTGGTGTTGGTCATTAGTTATCAAACCATTCTCATCTTTGATCCTGTGAATGAAGTTTGAATTTTTCCTTGCACTAGCATAAGTTTGAAAAAATCTGGTGTTAGAATCTCCCTCTATGAGCTATTTAACCTTGGCTCGCTGCCTCCACCAGGTGTTAATCCGAGCCAAAGCTGTGTTCAAATCATTAGTTTTCACTTTAAGCAGCCACCGGTCTTCCTCTGTAAGATACCCATCCTCAGCTTATTTATGTTGTAGCTCCAGAATTTTCTCTTTTAAAGCTTCTTTTGAATGATTTAGTACCTAAAATTTAGTCTTGCTCCAGTAATACAAAGCTCTCAATGAGCTCTTCATTTTTTTGTTCAGAATTTGAGATGGATCTCCATTTGTTTTTTTCTTCCATGATTCCCTTACAACTACCATAGAAGCTGGGATAGATGTCCAAACATTTTCAAATTTGATCACCTTCTTGTATGCTTGTTTGAACTCCATTAAGTTTAATAGAATTGGACAATGATCAGAGGCAATTCTTGCCAAATGCTTCACCGTCAATTGATGAGAAGTGTTCAAAGCAGCCGAATTAAGTAAGCGTTAGTCTAATTTCTCCAAAATCCTTTTAGCACCTTTTTTATTGTTGCACCAAGTGAACTTGGGAAGAGACATAAAAAAAATCCCATTCATCACCCAACAACAAGTTAAATGTCTTCTTGTCAACCAAAGACAATTTGGTTTCTACCAAACCAGGAAAGAACACTCCATTGTCCCTTATAAACTCCTTCACATATAGAGAAGCCTTCCTCTTCCTAGCTCCTCTATAATTCCAAAACCCAATGGAAGACATTATAGAACAATAGGGGATTGAATCCCCAACTTTTCCTTCATCTTTCCATCCACCCTTCTACCCCTCGGCGTCAATTTAATAGGTCCCAAGCCTTTAAGTTGCTTTGATCCTTTTTTCTTCACTTTAATAGACCCTTCTCCAGAATTGTTGCATGTGCCTTCATTCACATATGCATTTTTCTTCAATATTTCCTTGCCATCACTTTTTATAGACAATGAAGCTTCATTAGCATTCAACAATTCTGGCTTTAAGCACACAATCTCCCCTTCCTCAACCAAATTGTTTAAAACATCAAATTGATTGGTTATACTGGGCATACCATCAGTTTTCAGAATAACATTTCCTCTATCACTCAGGTTTTCATCAGCTTTTGATCCTCCATTGTAGCAAGAAATATCTAATTGTTCCTCAGGAATCTCCACATCATTTCGAACTTCAACATTATTGTTTTCCATAATTATTTCACCTGTAGACAAATCAGCCTTCGCATTTGGATTCATTAAAATTATATCTTCCTTTGACTTGTTACCTTCTCTGGATACAGGCCGAGTCCAAGTATTTTTGAACTTATAATTTCTAAAATTTTTCTTTCCATAATTTACATGGATCCATGGTCCATAGTCTTCCTTGAGAACTTTACTAGCACCTTTCTCCAGAGAACCAGCATTAGAGCTAACATTGATTGAAAAAGCTTTGCCTTCATTTGTGCTTTTGCTTACAGGCTTCTCTTTGATTTCCTCCAAAGTCACTTCAGAGTAATTCTTCTCCAAGTTTCCAATTATTCCACATTTAAAGCAAATTGTTGGGATCCTCTCATATTCAATTTTTTGGAAGAATTTGTTAGATATTCCTTCCACCCAAACACCCAAAGGTAATTTCTCTTTAAGATTGATTCTTACACAAATTCGGGCAAACTCCCTCCTTCCCCATTAAAACATATTTTCGTCAATCAGAAAAGGAGTACCAACATTAGAAGCAATCCTACATACATTGATTTTTTCCTAACTCTGCAAGGGTAGATTAGGTAGTCTGGTTCAAACCGGAGCCGTGAGCCCTTTGAGAGACGAAGGTTGGAATAAGGGAGACCATTTATCCAGTCCTATGATATTCCTATTCACAAACCAAGGACCAATAGATAAAACTAATTCCATAGTAATAGGGTCTTTAAAAGCACATAAATACCTAGCCCATTCCAAGTAAAGTCATGTGAAACCTTCCAAATTGATTCCATTGCCTTCTCAATTCCAATCCAATTATGTGATAAGGAACATTTTCCCCAAATACCTTAGCCACCAAAGACTTGTGTAATTTGTCAGTATTTTCTACTTCACTTTGTAGATGAAGCTTCATGACTCCATTATCAAAAAAATTGTCCCCATAGTTGAAATCTACTGGTTTAAAGTTTGGCTTTATGTTCCACACATTGACAGCCAAATTTTTCAGTGAAGGAACAAAAACCATATTATCAACAGATGAATAGTTTCCCAGGTCTGTAGAGACACATTCGTGGACCTTCTCCAAGTTCTCCTTGCTCGGCATTACTTCACGAACAACCACATTTTCATTGACATTCTTACAGACAGATGGCTCAGACCTATGAAAAGCAATACCAACACCAGCATCAATTACTTCAACTCCACCAGATGACTCTGAAATTCCATTGGACTTCATTTGTTTCACATTTGATAGAACATTATCAAATACTTTCCTGAATGAAATATGATGAGCAACAACATCTTTTTAAAAGTAGGATGGGTTATGAAAAACTAAGGCTTCTGACATAATCTTTTTCCCTTTACCTGTGTAATCATCTTGTTTTTTTTTTTTGAGGAATAAATCCTCCTTCATTAATCACCAATGGTTTTCCAGGATTAAATCTCAGCTTAGTCTCATGATCAAACACCAAATCTGCATCTTCAAAGGCAGGAGGAGACAAGCAATGAGTAGAATGTGGAAGAATTCTAACTATAGATAATGAAGAGATTCGCCCATCTCTGACTCTAGAGGACGACAGACGACGGCCCTCCACCACCATCGGTGGCGTGGACGGGTTGCAAGAAATCAGGAATTCAAAAACTGAGAAGTCTTTCTCACTCTAGAAACCAAGAGTTTCTCACTCTAGAAATCGAGAGTTTCTCACTCTAGAAACCGGGCCGAAGATTGAGCCATTCACTAAAATGTTTGCATCATGTAATTTGTTCTCTAAAATCTCATGAGAGGATAATGAGGTTGCTTGTATACAAAGTGAATTTATACTCATTCCTTTCTCTTTTGTATCCATTAAAAAAATGTGTATGTGAACAATCTTTTTTAAAATGGCTACTTGAAACTCATCTAGTTTTTTCACTTTGGAACAATACAAATGATTGTTACTAGTTTCTACATTCTCATTGAGTGATTTTCTAGATTTCTTTCATATAATTATGAAGTTCTCTTTCATGCCTAATTCACCTTCACATAAATTGTGGTTATTGGTTTATGTACCTAAGCTTTAGAAACCTATTTTAATATGTCATGTTAAATCTTGGATGATTATAGTCATTCCTCTTCATTCCAAAATCGATTTGTTTTATGTATTTTTACAATGTTGCATGTTAGTTGCTCGACAAAATGCCTTAGTAAGATAATGTGATAATCAATAATTTTATTTGTGCTGAAATTTTATGCAGAGAAGCCCCTCATGTTAGGTAAAAGACTTCTCAATCAAAACTCATTTCAAATTGTAATACCATGAGTGCATGATTCAATTTGCAGCATTTGTATAAAATGTCTCTTGTTTCAAATAACATGTTTATTTGTTTAACAAAATATGATGGAAGCATTGGATGAAGATAAATTTACACTAGTTCACATTAACACCCATGCTAAGTTTAGAAGGATGAATGAGCAATAGAATTCGATAACATTCTCATGGTTAACAAGATTTTATAATATTGTTTATGATTTCTAATCAAATCCAATAGCAAATCGGTACATTTTCCAGTGAGTTTTATGATATATTATGCATGTTTAAATCCTTGAGCTTGAATAAAAGAGGTATGGTAGATAAAACATTGTTTGTAAAGGAGAATTATAATGCTTTAGTTTTTTTATTGATGATTATAATTTAGAATATGATAAATTCAAGTTATTGTTTGTAAAGGAGCATTGTATACATTCTTGCCTCAAACATTCATAAATAGATTGCCTTTGGTCATATTTCTTTAGTGCGTCACATGTTCAATTTGAAATGGAATGCCATAAAAAAAATCATTGGGAAAGTTGTCCCATGTATGTTTGGAATCATGTGAATGTAGAAGTTTGTAATAGCATTACATAACCTTACTTGTTCTATGTTTCAATCATAAGTATGTCTTGATTCAATATGAAATCATACGGTCCATACTAGAGAGTTTCATGAAAAACATATAGTGAAATCATCATTATGTAGTATAAAGATTTGTATTCAAGTTAGAAAACCCTCACAAGTTTCAAACATGTATTGTTAAACAATCGATGCTCCGTGCACATCTCCTTCTATAATGTTCAGTGAATGATTCCCTTTATGAATTAGTTAATATAAACATGTTTAGTGAATTTTAATGTTAGAAGAGATGTTTACATTCAAAGTTATACTTTAACAACATGTGATAAATGAACCTCACAAGATTGTTAGAACATTGCCCATGTATATGTGAGATGATGTGGTGTAGGGATATATATTTATGATCATAAGTTCTCATATGATTTTTGCATATTTTTCCTCTACATTTTTTATTAGTGAGCTTCTATATGTTTCTTTGTTAATTTCTTTCATGTTAGTAACCTTTCATATGATGCATGTATGGTTTTCTCTTATGTTTTATGATAATAAGTTTCTATAAACTTCATGTGTGAGTCCATGCTCATGCTTGTAGATATTCATATGATGCATATATAGCAATCCTTCTTGTTTTGTATTAGAAAACTCTTAATGCTTTATGTTCTATGGTCATATGCATGTGTTAGATAAAGTTAAATGTTAGATTGCTTATTATTCATATTCTTATTTACTTGCATTTATTTTTTAATAGCCTCTACACTTACTCCATGTTTTTTTTTCTATTATTCGTGAGGTACCTATTATTTTGCATGGTCAGTTGTTAGCTAGTTGTTTTCTTGGGATCTCTTGAGAGGGCATGTAATGGTAAGGTATAATCTCTGCTACTTATAATGACCTCTCATTATATGTCGAAATGGGTAGTCATTGCACACACTTTGTTGACTACTTTTACTTTCCCACCAAATATATCATGTATGATGTATTAGTTAATTCGCCTTGGGTTAGTGCACTTACAAAAGGTCAAGGCTTAACCCCTTCTGTGAGCCTTAGATCTCTCTATAGTCATCTTAGGCTTGTAATGTATGCCAACCTAATTGTGCCATGTGCTTCACTACTTTCTCACACGAATTTGGCATCACTAGGATGGTTTTCTTTGGGTTTTAAAATTGTTAAATAACTCTAAAAGATTATTTCTTAATGATTTTTTAGCCTCTAAAATTTTCTTTCATAAATAAGTTAAAGAAAAATATACCAAATCAAAATGAAATTCAAGCTCTAGTATGTTAGTAGTTTCTATTTGTTAGCTTTATGATTATAATGTCTCTTAAAAATTAGTGTGCTCAGTTATTATCAGAGTCTAATGTAGAACCCATGTTATGTTGTTTATTTGCTCCAAATAGTATAAATAACTCTTAAAAGTCATAAAACAATTGATTAAATATGTTTAATAAACTCATAACCAATCTTAAAACTTTTAATGAACCAACCAAAGAGGATAATCATGTGCCAAAATTTTTTAAATAATAAATTCAAAACCAACTTAATAACAGCAAGATGATTACCTGGTAACCCGGGCCTACGAGGCTATTAAGTTAGCCCCAACGATGGTGAAATAAACTTCATAGCCCTTGTTTAATAAGAGAAATCATCACATGACCTAAATAATTAGTAATAAATCATCAAAAAACTAAATATTGTGTAACCTATACCATATCCAATTTGATAAACATAAGAAGGGCATATCAAACTTAAAACCTTTAATGATTAAAATGATTAATAAGATGTAACAAACATACAAACCTATAAGTAAATTCACATAAACCTATAAAATCACTAAAACTCCTTAACCAACCTACAACTTTAAAATCATTAACCAATCAAATGAAATCATAAAATGCCTAAAATATATCTTCACAAACACCTAACTCAATCATAAATAATAATCAATATTAATTAAGGTAAAACTAAATTAAAAACATAAAAATTCTCTCACCAACTCTCCAATGCATAATAAAATACTAAGACACTAACATTCAAACTAAAATTAAAATTCATTAACTTTAAGCAAACAAATAAATATGTTGGATGAGAAAATGAACCTCCAACTATACCTTAGCGCCTTAACCTGTGTCGAATTTATTTTCTTCTTTTTACATTTCCCTCTTAACACATGAAAGGTATATAGGCTAGACAACCTTGAGCTATAAGACTAAGTGTCCTAAGGAGGTTTTATCCTTATGTCCAGTGTGACAACGACATGTACCGTATATGTAAATGAGAAAGAGTATAAAAATATATGTAAATTATCCTCTCTTTAAAAATTTAAAGTCACCCTTAGGAACCTAAAATAACTCATTAAACACCTAAGTGTTAAAGCTTAAGTCAGATAGAACCTATACACATCTATAGAAAATGAGCCTTTCTATTCTCATGTCAACCTTTAAAAAAATGAATCTACCTTAAACATAGGAAGATTAGATTTTTATTTATAGTGGATAATAGATCCACTTAAAATGCCACCTATGAGCCTTACCACGAGTCTTAGATTATTAAGAAAGGAGTAACTTGCCCTTGCCACCTTATAAATATTCCAACCTTGATTAAGTGTAGGATTGATGGTTAGTCATTTTCCCCTCAATTTTTTACAATCTTAATGTATATTAGGGCCCATATCTTTCGGCTCTTCATAACTTAATAATAAAAATTGTAATCTTAAAACTATTCTTTAATTTACTTACCATAAATTATTATCATTTAAAGAGAAATTTGAGGGATAATAAATTAATTAATAAGAATTTAACCTTAGAAATTTAACCTCTCACCTAATTTGGTGTAGTTAGAGGTACACTAATTTTTTCACACATTTACATGCTGGTTAGGATACTTTCTTATAGGCATACTAGGGTA
>NW_021319336.1:0-2964 GCF_001605985.2 Dendrobium catenatum
TCCCGGACGATCCTGGAGCAAAGCGATCTTCACAGTAAAGGTATGGTTGATTTGGCCTAGGCTTTTTCTTACAAGCTTTGGTTTATTTTTCGTGCTAATTGGTCCCTTTGGGCTAATTTTATGCTTTTTAAATATTGCTCGAGAAATCATCCTTCTATTTGTGTTGCTAAAACTAGATTCTAATGTTTGGAAGAGAATTTGTAAAATCAAGTGGGAGGTGGAACCTCATCTTTCTTGGGGTCTTGGAGCTGGAAACATCTTGTTCTGGCAAGATAAGTGGCTTAAATCATGCTCTATTGACTCCTTATTAATTTCGCTTCCACTTCTATGGCCATGGTTAGTGATTTTATTTTTTATAATAGCTGGGATTTGGTTAAACTTGTTGATGCCCTCCCTGATTTCATTATTAATAAGATTGTGTCTATTCCTATTAACGTCCACTCTAAGGATGTGCTTTTATGTAATCTGTCTAATAATGATTTGTTTAGAATTAAAGATGCTTGTCATTCTTTTAGATCTAAGAAAGAGGTGTACTTCATTTTTTCTAAGATTTGGCACAAAAGATTGCCATCTACGGTTCCTACCTTTATTTGGAGCGTGTTACATAAATATATTGCTACGGATGACAATTTAATTAAAAGAGGTTTTAATATTCCCTCTAAATGTCAGTGTTGCTTCCATATTGAAAATATGCATAATGACTTTGTGTCTGGTCCTATAGCTGTTAAGACTTGGTGTTTCTTTGACGATATCTTCAATCTTAATAGTTTTAATACGAATATGTCATTAGTGCTCTTCTTAGCGCTTTGTTTGTGAAACCTATTGGTCATGTTAGAAATGTTATCTCTTCCCTTATTTTATGGTTCCTTTGGTTGGAAAGGAACAACTCTTTATTTAATGGTATTAAGATGGACTCTTTTAGAGTTATTAATAATGTTAAGGATAAACTGCTCAGCTTGTTCTCTAATAATCTTATTTCTCTGAAGGGATTTAAGAATTGTTTTAATGTGGCTCGGGATTTAGGTATCACTTTGCAATTTCTTCTGCTTCCTTATACTTCTCGGTTGGTCTCTTGGGTGAAACCTTCTTTGGGAGGTTTTAAGTTGAATGTGAGTGCTAAGTGGGGGAATAATAGTACTGGTTGTGGTGGCATCATTAGAGTGATTTTGACAACATGTTAATTGGTTTTGCAGGTCCCTTTAATGGGAATTTTTTTCAGGGTGTTTTTGCTTCCATTCTTTATGGATTAAGGAGTGGTCTTTATCTTAATATTGTCAATATGACCATTGAGACTGAGCTTAATTTTAACATTCAATGCTTATTTAATGAGCTGGTTTTGATTTATCACCCGAAGGTTTTTTATATTATTAAAGAGATTAAAATCTTGATGGGTTCTATGAATGTCCAGACTTCCTTTGTTCATAAGGAAGCCAATGCTTGTGCTATCTAGTTAGCTCGGTTTGGTACTAGGAACAATGATTTTGTTGATTTTGTGGATGGTGGTGCCTCTTTTGCTCTTAATGGTCTTGTTAAGTTGGATAAGTCCTCGTTTCATTATGTTCGTAGTTAAGGGTTTTTTTAGGTTCTGATTTTTTTATTTGTTTGGTGAGCTTTATTGGCATTTATGGGTGCAATTTCCCTATTTTTTTGTTGAGCTGCTTGGTTGTTTCCATGTGGAGCCACTTGGGTTTCTTCATTTGGGGGGTAGGCAAGTTCTTGTGGTGTTTAAGTTGTTGCTTATCATTTTTTGTACTGTGGGTCTTTAGCTCCTCTTGTTGCTCGTAGGGGAGTTTATTTTTTCTTAGTTTGTGGGATTGGTGGTTCTGGTTGCCTGACCTGGGGATGTCGGTCTGCTTTGGTTGGTGGTGGAGGCTGTTCTTTTGGGGATCTCTGTTTTGCCGTTTCTTTGGTGATGTTGGCCTGGGCTATTGGTGTGGGAGGTTGAGGCGTCCTGGTAGCTGTGAGGCTGTTGTGATTTGCTTGGTAGCTGGTTGTTGGTCTTTGGTTGATTTTTATTGTATTATTATGTGCATTTGTATTGATTTTGTTGTTATGTGGTGGACTACCCTTTTTAATCTGATCTTTGGGTATTGGGGGTTGTGCCTTTTCTTGTTGTGTTGGGAGTTTCTGTCTGCTGAGGTTTTTGGTTTGCAGGGGGAGTTTCCAAGGGTCTTCCTGTGCGGTTCTCTTGATTTTATCTTCTGATTGTGATGTGACTGCTAACAGGTTACATTATAGACTTTTTTTGTTGGTTTATCCTTTGCTATTTGTTTTGTGTTTTTTTTTCTCTGTTTTGCAGGAGCATTTTTGTGTAGGCTTCGGCTCTTTGCATTTTTGGACCAGGGAGCTCGTGCTGAAAGGTTTTGTGGGTGGCTTTCCTATTTTTTTGGTGCTCGTTCTTGTGCACCGTAGAATGTACATAGGTTGTTATGTATTTTTTGAGTAGCAGGGATCTTGAGCTTTTAGGTTTTTTTTTGTCTTTTCTATTGTAACTCGTTTGAGCAGTAGTAAAGCTCGAGGTCCCTCTAAGGAACTTGTAATTTTTATTTATATCCACGCGTAGGACTCTTTGTGGGTTTCCAATAAAAAAAAGAAGACGATGCGGTGCACCAACTTATCTCTAATACTTACCACTTTTCATATACTTATTCCAATATTTTCTATTTTATTGGTTATGCAGGCACTGTTTTTGCCATCTTATTTTCCTTTATGTTACAAGTTCCTCTTTATGCCTTTTTGTTTGATTAACTTTTTATAGATAAAGAAATATCATACATGTATATATACGAAATGCAATAGGAAAAATCATATACATAAATATATTTCAGAATATTGAAATGAATTGTTTCTCCATGGTTTGTTTTCTTTGGTTATGTTGTCCCCTTCCTTTGGAATTTTTATTACGTCCTCCCACCTGACGTAGAGATACGTCCTCCCAGAACTAAAATCGGGCTAAAAAATGAG
>NW_021319336.1:9471-13294 GCF_001605985.2 Dendrobium catenatum
CAGTAGCAGGTCCAAAAACCAAGACATCATCAGCATAGAGAAGGTGACTATAATGGGCCTTACCACAGGGGAAGCCACAAAAATTGCTTTCATCCAAATAACAAGAAAAAGCATCCATGGCAATGGCAAAAAGAAGGGGGGAAAGAGGGCATCCCTGCCTTAAACCAGAGGTAGAGTTAAAATAGCCATGTAAAGCACCATTAATGCAAACAGAAAAAGGCACATCATAGATACATCCTTTAATCCAATTGATGAATTTCAAAGGAAATTCCTTTTTATGCATCCTAGCAATGATAAAATCTCTTGAAATACAATCAAAAGCTTTTTTAATGTCCAATTTTGCACAAAAGAAGTTCTTCCCAGCAGAGACATTAAAGTCTCTCAAAATTTCCATAGCCAATGTAATGTTATCAGTAGCTAAGCGTTTTTGAATGAAGCCAGCTTGACTCTTATGAATGATAGCAGGCATAATGGGTTTCATCCGGTTTGCCAGAATTTTTGCAATGATTTTATAAAAGGTATTACAAAGGGAGATTGGCCGAAAATCAGTAATTTGGGAGGCGTGTGGGGTTTTTGGAATAAGGACAATAGCGGTGGCCTTAACAGCTTTAGGAAGAATTCCCGTCTCAAAGAAATTTTTAATAGCTTGACAAATATAATACCCGGTGATACCCCATGAGGATTTGTAAAATTCAAATGTGTAACCATCAGGTCCCGGAGAAGTGGCAGTGGAACTTGCAAAAATAATGTCTTTAATTTCTTGATCAGTAACTTGAGCAGTGAGAAAGGATTGTTGCTCTTGAGGAATAGTAGAACCCTTGGGAAAAGAAATGCCATCAATAAGAGTAGGAGTAGGAGCATTAAAAATGTCTTTGAAATAGGCCACCGTTTCCCGAGCAATATCAGTGGGGGAATAAAACACCCCATTAGCAGTGGAGATAACTTTGATATGATTAGAATTCCCTCTGTCTTTAATTCTAGCATATAAAAATCCTAAATCATCTTCCCCATTAGCTAACCAATTAGCTTTAGCCCTTTGCACAATCCAATTGGTCCAAGCCTTTTGAAAGAAACTTAAAGAGGAATTTATTTCTTTAAGGGTGGCATTGAGTTCAGTATTGAGAGGATCACGTTGAATAAGCTCCAAATATCTATCCTGATTATGTTCCAATAACTTGACTTTATCTTGTAAGAAATTAGCAGAAGACCATTTCTTACACTTCAATCCCTTTTTCAGATAATTAAGCTTACGATAGAGATTTGCAATAGGGCTAGCAATAGAATGAGAAGAGAAAGCAGCAATAACAGTATCCCAAAAGCCTTCCATATGAATCCAGTAATTTTTAAATAAAAATCTCCCAGCATAATGTCCATTGTTACCAGAGCAAAGAATAATAGGAGAGTGGTCAGAAGACCCAGGAGGATCGACTTTGTAAAAGGAAGTGGGGTAATTCTCAAGCCAGTCGAAATTAACTAACATTCTGTCCAGTTTGATGTGAATTGGATCAGCAGCTCTTTGATTAAACCAAGTGAAGTTAAGCCCAGTAGATGAAAGCTCAAATGTGCCAGAGTCGGATAACCAAGAGTTAAGTTCATTCAATTGACTGAGATGCGGAGAAGTACCACCTTGTTTTTCTTTGGAATCTTTAAAACAGTTGAAATCGCCCATAATAATCCATGGGCCATTAATACCCTTCGCAATAGAGGCCAAATCGTTCCAGAGAGACACTCTATCAGCCATAGAGTTGGCAGCATATACCGCAGTTAAGGCGAAGGGGGAAGTCGTGGAAGAAGAAACAAAGCCATGAATAAACTGCTGAGAGGAGATAACCCTTTGAAAGTTAACAGAACTAGGATTCCATTTCAACCAGATACGACCCAGATTGGCGTCATCAAAATTGTTACAACTAGCTTCATGGGGGAAGAGCATGTGAGAATTGCAAAACCAATTATCAAGAATTTGGTGATGGTTAATTTTGGCTTCAAGAATACAGAGAAGGTCGAGACGATGAGAGGTAATCAGTTTTTTACAAGCAGTGACTTTATCGGGACTATTGAATCCACGGACGTTCCAACACCCAATAGCTGGAAGGTTCATTTGGACTTGGAGGGTTTTTGCGCTTTCTTGGCGCTTTTGGTCTTGGCATTCTTGACTTGCTGAGATTTGCGAGGTACTTTAGGATCCGGAGGTTCATCAGAAAGAGGAATAAACTTCGAAAAAGACTGAGAAGAGTCTTTAGAAGAATCCTCCAAGTCATCTAAAAGTAGGGGGTCGAATTTATTTGGTGAGGTTGACAGATTGCCAGACGGTTTAACCCAAGGTTTGGGAGAATTTTTTCGGTTGTTTTTAGGCGAAGAGGGGATGAAAGCAGATTCTTCACCATCTGATTCCCTGATGTCATTGGGAGAGTGAATGTCTTTGCCAAGAGAGGTGGAAGGTTCTTCCACAACAGTAGTGGTAGGAAGATTAAGATTTGGTAAAGGGTCAGATTGCGGAGGAGGGACCGATGACTTTTCCATTACAGAGGCTGAGGGAGCCATATCTTGAGGGATAACAACATTAGGAGAAGGTGGTGGAAGAGCAGGAGAAGGAGGTGGGAGAATTGCTGGAGCTGTGGAAGTCGGGAGAGGAGGTCTACCTCTGGGCCTACTCTTGCTTCTGGCTCTAGCTTGATGAGGAATCATGACTTTCGGTTGAGGATTTTTAGGGCAGAGATTAGGCGGGTGAACCAGCGATCCACAGCCAGAACAGGGAGTGGGTTTCCAGTCATAAATGACCTTAAGATTGACATCATCACCATCAAGGGAAATGGGAATTTCTTCTGGAAAAGTGGATTTGCTAGTTACCATAACGCAAACCCTAGCAAAGGTGAGACGAGTTTTACGGGCGGTTAACGCATCAACAGCTAACGGATGACCAATGAAACTAGCTATTTTGGAAATTCCCAGAGGATTCCAAACCGCCAAAGGAAGGTCAATAATCTTAATCCATATGGGAATTGAAGAAAATTCATCACGTTTAGGGATGAATTTAGGGTTCCATTGTTGCAAAATGAAGGGCCTTCCAAAGAAAAACCAGGGCCCTCCCGACCAGGCCGATTCGTAATCCTCCAAAGCAGAAAACTTGAAGAGAAAAAATCCATCGTTTAAAGAGAGTAAATCAACCGCACCTTTAGGATTCCAAGCTTTTTTAACAACATTCTGAAGGCTGAGGTAAGTCGGCCTCGGACCGACAGAGTATCCCACCAACGACAAGCTCCAATCCGGAGTACCAAGCTGCAGATCCCCAGCAGAAAAAGGTATCTTTGTAGAAGGAGGGACAAAAGAAAGAGAGAACTCACTAGCAACAGGATCTTTGTTGGTGAGGTTAGAGAGGAAGTTAAGGCCAGGAGGAGCAGCGAAAACCTGTCCCCCAGCTCCAGGAAGAGGGGGAAAGTCAGTGGAGTAGGAGGCCGAAGCCATGCAAGCGGTGGGGGGAGGGGGAGGCCCTCCCCAACGAGCGGCGGTGGAAGCGCGGGGAAAAGAGGCGCTAAGGAAAAGAAAACCCTAGCAGAGCATCACTCGACGTCCTGATGTCTCTGTTGATGTTGCTTCGGCACTATGTTTTCTAAAGGAAACAAAAAGGGTGAATTCTTTTCATCTGATTCTCAAGTTGAAATAATTATATTAGTATTTTAATATACTTTTTTAATATCTCTCTTAGATTTTTGTAGATTATTTGATCTTTAGATGATTTTGAATGACTTATTGTATCAAAAAAATATATCATGTGTTTGACACCCCTAAGAAGGCTCATGTGAAAATTATTTTCATCCTAAAATCT
>NW_021319337.1:0-5392 GCF_001605985.2 Dendrobium catenatum
TAAATTTTAACATGACACATACACAAAAACAATACATAAAAAAAACATTACAAGACAACCAAGATTTTAAAAAATTCTCCCCCTAAACAATACAAACAACTATAGTCTCCCCTTTTGACAATAACAAAAAGTGAAGAAAAAATAGACTAGTATATGATGAAAATTCTTATGAAGCACAATTCATATGTAAAATTAAATCGTAAAAAAGTGATTGCATAGAATTCACAAAGCTCAAGACTTAAGTAACATCTATAACACAAATCAGAGAAATATCACTAGAATTTAAAAATATGACTATAAAGACAATTGTATAGACAATTAATAGAATTTATGAAAAACATGATTCAATTAACATAGTGAGTAATATTTAATATAATAATCATTGAGTAATCAAGACTGAGTAAAAATTGCATATACCACAAAATCTAAAATTGAAATATAATGAACAAAAATCTTGGAATAACAGAAACTAAAAAGACATACTGAGTAAAGAAAACACAGATCACCACAAGAATTAGGCGCTTCTGCGCACTCTTTTTCCATATTTGCGAAGTGCATTGTTTTTAGTGAAATATGTTTGTTCAATGAAGTATTAGGTGAGCACAAGTGTTTGTTGCCTCTTTCTTTATTGTTGGTGAACCATTTGTGCCATTTTTCACTGTTGCAACTAACTTGGTTGCGATAGCATTCTTTTGATTTTGTTTACTTTGTACAGATTTCAAGCACTAATATGAAAGTATCTTCCAAAAGAAATAGATCTAGAAATCTCAAATTATGTTCTAAGGCAATAAAATAATTAATTTGAAAAATGAATAACAAAAAATGATAGTATTAGACATCCTAAGATTATCAATGTACTAAAATATATTCGATATTTTTGTATTAGAGAATGAAGAGACAATGATATATTAATAAATTCTATACTATAACTAATTATAGGCAAAAAAATTAAATTTAGATAAACTTTAGATTTTTCATAATGAATTAATTTCTAATTACCAATTTTAGTTTTCCGCTCCACAAGAGGATTAAAAGTTCGTGAAATCGAAAATTCACAAAGTAATTAACAGAACATAACATCGTTCTAAAACATGAAACAAATGAGGACAAATTTCAAATATGATCGTACCCAATAACACTCAAAACAAATAAAACAAAGAAACAGCAAAACAAAAAGCCAAATAATAAAAACAACAAAAACCAATAAACAGAAGGGTTTTTAAATCATATTTTCTCGATCTGGTCTGATGATTCTCCAGTAAGCTATGATACCGCCAGGCATGACTTTTTGCTTTCTTCATTAGGTTCGCATTTTATAATTTGCTTACTTGCCCTCTTTTCTTTAGCAGACACGAGTTTCATTCAAGATATTAGGCTGGCACTGACTTTTCAGTGTCCAATTTCCTACATCCAAAGCATAATATCATTTGAAGAATCGCAAACATTTCCTACACCATTTTTACCTTTATTCCACTTCTTGACTGATGACATATTCTTTGTGCTTCTAGTGGACACCTTTTCCACAATTTGGCTTGTTAACATTCAAAATGCGCACTTATTAGCATACACCTAACTAGGGAGTCCCTTTGGTCTACTCATGTCGTCACGCTTTTAAGCATTATTGGTTCACCATGCATTCGAAAGTACCCTTTTGCAACCCATAAAGCATATTCCTTCGATAAGAAAGAAATAGGAGAGAGGCCAATCAAATATTAAATGAAATAGAATAACTTCATGTTCAATTTTTGATTCACAAATAGCCACATCAACTTTCGGATCAAACTTGTCCAGAAACAAAGGAGATAGAAATTTATATTGACTATCTTTCATCAAAAGTTTTTAAAAGACTACTTACCTAAATCATCTAAATATGAAAAACTAGTGACAAGGATTTGAATACTAACCGTAGTAAGTAGAGATCACAGAAATACATAGTCTACAGAATCAGTAACTAACATAAGGTTTTACATAGATAAAAGAGTTCATAGTTCAATAAAGTATACTATCAGAACAAAACTAAAATTCAACTGTAGATTAGCTTGGACTTCACTAGTAAGCACCTCGAAATACCAACATACAGCATTATCAGTGGATGATAATCGCATTAAACTGTCACAAATAAATTCTTAACCCTGTTAGTACATGTAGAGACTTCTCATATAATCTTACAGAATCTAAAGCAGCAGAACAAACAATTCATACATTTAGCATTTAATTGTTGCATTAATATTGTGTCTACTCCTACTCTCCATTCAGTAAAGGGGATTCAGTTTCTTTGAATCCCATCTATGAATACGTGACAAAGTACAAAGAATAACACAGTTGAATCTATACTGCCAAGCGATAATTCCCTAATTGATTGCAAAAAGTTAAACATTTCGAATTTGTCCAGAATAACAAAAGATATACTTTTCAAATAAAGGTGGTCCCGACAAAGTCGAACATGCCATCTAGACAATTTATGGCTTCCGCTAAAATAGCCAATATTTCAGTTGAAAAAGATACTTAACTTAAACTTATAATTACTTGAAACAAGACTCTGATACCATTGTTGGAGATCTTAGTAATTAGTCATGTGAGGTTAAGCAGAGAGAGCCTTAACCAAGAGGGGGGTGGGAATAAGCAATCTTCAAAATTGTAACTTCAACTCTTGGAATTGTTCAGGTAAATCCTATTTAATTATTGATGGCAAGGTTAACAAGTTAAAGTTTAAGATAAAACTTTATTCAAAGCACAGGAGTAATGCAGACAACCTGGCGAAGTGAGAGAATTAAAATGCGACGTAAAAAAATACAGAAAAGAACTACAACCCACGTAGTTTATTAGTGGGGTCTTCGGATACTGGATCCCGACAACCCTCGACAAGAGCATCGCACATCCCCAGCAGGCACCTCTGAGTATTGCACCAGAACGAGTTACAACTTATACCTACAAAGATGACTTCTCATATTGGCTCCCCAATGATTGCCACAGCAAGGCGGAGAAGAACCTGTCCAAAATCACTTTCACATTCCTGCGGATGGCGGCGGAGTACCGGTTCCTTATAACACCAAAGATATCTTTCTTCTGCCAGAAACTTCCCTCAGAGACGACCCTTAACTGGAATTCCGATGGTTAAGAGTGTGCAAGTTCCGCTCCGCAGACCAACTGTTGAGTATCCTTCACACTAGAATGTTGCTCCCTTGAATCCCCTTCAAGGATCTTCTCCCTCTCAAACTCCACCTTTCCTCTCTCTCCTTTCAAGTTCGTTCTTCAAGTTTTCTCCCACAAGATGAAGACACATGATGCGTTTAAAGAATACACTTTGCGTCCTGTACACATATTCACAAGGATCGGCAGAGAGACACGGACCGAATGTTGTGACTCACTTAGAGCCTTGCCGGAGCCAAGCGTGTGATATCCCTTCACAACCCTTGAAATCCCTCCAGGACTCTCCTCTCAAGACCCTCTAAGAGAAACCAACTCAAAGCCAATTTGTAAAAGTTTCCTAGAGGACTCCTTATATAGAAAAGCAAAGAAAACCGTCCCAAACACTGCCCAAAACAAGTTTTTCTAGCGCACATGGACGATCCACGTAACAATTTCTTGTTCTAAGAAGCTGCTACGAAACCAATTTCGTCCTGGACGATAATTGGTTTCGTCCGGGAGAAAATATTTCGTTCTGGACGAATCATGTTATATCACAGAGGTTACCGAAAACTGCCAGAGAAACGCAATAGGTCGGTTCCACCTATCGTCCTGACGAACTGTACTCGTCTGACGAAATTTTCTTGCAGAAAGAAACCTCTGAGGACCGAAAATGACTTTCCTGATCTGGAAAGATTAAAGGACTAGATTTTTCAGTCAGTTGCTTGACCGTTTCACATTGCTCTTGACACAGGAGAATAATGATTCTAGATCGTGCCCGATATCAGAACAATGTTCGTCCCGTACGATCTAGATTAACTTTTTCAAGATTCCTTAAGTTTTGTGTCAAATTTTCACTCAATTACAAATCACTACCAATCCAATATTTAATTCAAATAAAGAAGTACAAGGTTCAATTTCACAAAGTTCTCATGCTAGAATTGATTTGAAGTTCTCGTAGTCTGGATTGACTTTTCCCTGAGAATATAGTAACATTCACCATAGAAAACAAATCTTACCAAAAATGTTAGGAGACTAACTACAATTAAAACAATAATAATTTGGAATTCATCAAACCCAAAATAATACAAGTGTGTAAGAATGATAAACATGCAAATAGCAACTTCCTAACAAGGACCTCTGGCGAAGGTGAGGGCCTTGGGTGTGTGCCGATGAGCCCCGGCGGTGGTCCGGTAGCTCCAACGGTGATCTGGCAGGCTCCGGCGGGGCCCGGCAAGTCGCGCGGTGGTCAGCGTGAAATTCCCGCGGTATTTCTATGCCGGTGAGGGTGGGGCCTCATTGTGGTGGGTCCGACTAAAGCTCCCCGCGGTGGTGCCCGGCGAGCCTCCAGCGGTGGTTCCGCGAGACTCCTCGGTATGCGTCTGACGAGGTTCCGGCGGGTGGTTCCTCGATGGAGGAGCTTTCTTCCTTCTCTTCTTCCTTCTCTTCTCCTCTTCTCTTCTTTCTTGGATCCCCCTTTCAAGAGAAATGAGGGGTCTATTTATAGATTTTATGGAGTGTCATGCCTCGTAAATAGGTGAGAGATCAAGGGTAAATGGGGAGTGGCTGGATGGACGCCCGATATTGAACCCCATGATCATGGACCGTTCGTCAGGAATTTGGAGTCCTTAGTGATTTCGGAATTCGGTGATCTTGGGTTCGTTGGATTCGTCTCGTCGAGCCGTTCGATTCGAATATAAGATCTTTAAAATCGGAGATCGTTTGGTAACTCAAATTACGATTCGAACCTTCCAACAGCACTTAGAGTCTTCAATTTAGACTCATTTGGGCTCGGATCGAGTTGAATTTGGTGTCACTAGGTTTGTATTTCCGAGACGCTCAGTTTTCCTATAAGTTCGCTGAAATCAAAGTTCGGGAACTCCCAGATTTAATTTTTCAAGTTTTCGACTCCATTTTGCATCGAGATTCGTGCCCGATCAAGATAATTTTTTAACGATGTATCAGTTGCCTCTCTATTTTCGGACGTCAAAGCACCATAAGTCCGAAAATACTAGTTCTGACATTTGACAGTGGCCGACTCGCAAAATTTGTGTTCCAAAAAATGTCAACCTGCTCAAACTCAATCATAGGTGTACTGTTGAGCTCCGTAACTGTCAAAATTGGATCTAAAACGTTGAAAAATGATTATGAGTACCCAAAAATATATGATTTGAATTTTCAAGTCTAAAAATCGAGCTTGAATGCTAATTGATGGCCAAAACATTTTAAAAATTTGTCATTAAGAATTTATGATACATTTTTGTTT